>NC_051209.1:8058857-8312887 GCF_015220075.1 Falco rusticolus | reverse complement strand
GAACTCCAACCTACTTCCTCCAGTGCACTTACTTTAGTGGGACTCTAACCCACTTACTACAATTACAAAAAGAAGTGTCTTACCAAAATCCAGGGAATGTCGCGAAGAGCCTTACGGATCGGGGATCGATGGGTATCCCTGAGAAATCCTCAGTGCCGGCTGGAACCGATCAGGTCCCCGACTCCTCCGGTCTCCTTCAGCGAGGTCCCATCTGGGTCGCCAAAAACTGTTACCAAAATCTCGGAATGAAGAACTTATCGACACCAATGTGATGTAGATAAGCAGACACTTCTTTATTAACGGCCGGGTGTGTGAGTGAGTCCTCTCACGATCAACGCACACCAAATTTCAGAAAAATACACCATATATAGAACTTATTCATACATATTCATTAAGTATTCATGCATAAACATAATATTTCTCAAAAACCATTAACATATTCTCCTCCTATATCCGATTCTGCGCAGTAAAGGTTAGAAAGGTCCAGAAATGGGTCTGGGGTACGATTTGGTGTAGGTGGATATGAGTCGGTGGTTCGCGATCTCCCCCTGCCGAATTACCTTTTACTAAAAAGTGCACGGTTTCTTGGCAGGTAACCACAAAGCGTGTGCGCAGTCGACTCTCCCCAGTTCCCATTAATCCTATATTCTGACATTTCAATACACTTCCTACATACGGAAGACTAGTCAAATACAAAGAAAACCTTTCAAACACCCTAAATTTATTACCTAAGTTTAAACAATTGAGTCTAGCCCTTCTTCTGGCCTTGGTACGGGACTGTCAAGGATTTCATAACAGCTTTTACTGTGCAACTATAAGTTTCATTAAAATATATTTCTTATCCCTCTATATTTCTATTAAAAATGATTTCATAAAATCAAATAAAGTCTATCAATCTTAACTTATTAGCAATTCTGTAACAATAACGTGAGCAGGAAATTTTGGTATGGCAATATAACAATTTTTTTAAATTTCCATCATTCTTATCAGAAGAGCTGCGATAGCACCCCAGCACCTTGCGAAACAATCCACTTAATTTAGCAAAAATATATTGGATTTTGCAGTGGATATGGTATTTCATGCACCTTTTCCTTTCTGGTTTGTATTTGAACGGTGGTCCAACACTAAAAAGGTAGAAAGATGTAACTTGCTAATTTAAAATAAGTGTTCTTCTTTTCAGCTGGATTCCTTTGGAGAGTTTGCTTTTGCTGGATGAGATGATGAGGAATGGAAGAATGGTTGCATTTGTGGCCCTGTGCATTTGTTGGGGTTGCATTTGCAGGGCTTCCAACTTTCTGAGGGTTGCATTTGTGGGGCCGTGCATTTACAGGGATTGCATTGTCGGGTTTTTGCCCTTACAGGCGTTGCGTTTTCGGAGCTGCGCCTTTTTAATGGCCGTGCTTGCTGTCCCGTCCCAGGAGCACTACCCGCGCCTCCCGGCGCAGCGCCGCGGCCGCCAACCACAAAAATAACCCCCAAACGCGCCCGCCCGCGCCGCTCTCCGGCCGCCGGCAGCGCGCCAACCGCGGGGCGGTGGGCGGGCGCGCAGGCGCAGTGGCGGCGGCGCGGAGGCGCTCACTGTGGCGGCGGCGTGGGTGTGGGACCCGGATGTCGCGCATGCGCGGTGGTGGCTGGACGTGTCGGCGGCGGCCGCGGAGCGCGAGCGGCCGGAGCCGCGGCACCACCACCGCCAACAACAACAAGAAGGTGTCGGGGGTGGTGACAGGGGTGGCCGTGTGTCCCCCCACCCCGTGCCGCGGGCCTGTGAGCGCCGGCCCGGCCCGGGGAGGGCGTGCGGAGGCCTGGCCCGCTCCGCCGCACCGGGGCTGGCTGAGGCGAGGGAAGGCCCTCCTCCTCCTCCTCCTCCTCCTCCTCCCTGTCGCCGCCCCTCACCACAGCCACAGGCCGCGCCCGGAGAGCGGCCGCTCCGCCGCCGCCGCCCGCGGCCCAGGTAACATCCGCTCTCGGCTCCCGCCCGCCCGCCGAGGCCGCCCGCAGCGACCCTTCCCCCCCCCCCCCCAGGGCCGCGCTGGGGACGGGCCGGCTGCCGCTCCGGGAAGCTGGGGCAGCGCCCCCCTCCACCCCCGGGGGCTTCTGCTGGGCCCCGCCGCGATGGGTGCCCCTCGCCCCCCTCCCCCGCTTCCCCTCGGCAGCAACAAGAAAATCCCGCCGCCCCTAAACTTTTAGTGGTATTTTTAAAAAGCAAACCCTTGTGCCCTCCGGTAAAGGCTGGCCAGCCGTCCTGTCCCCAGTTCAACTTCCCTCCGCCGCTGCTGGTGCGGAACGCACTCTCCCTGCTCTCTCCCACACGCTGGAAAATGCCCTGGATGGTTTTGTTGGGAGCCGCTTCGTATTTAGGTCTTTGTAATCTGCCATCTTCTTTGCCGTAACAGAAAACAGTGCTTTTAACTGATTGCCAGGGCAGCGTGGGGCTGCTTGGCGCCGGGGGTGTGAATTTAAGATTATTCCTTCTTTCCTGCTCTTCCTTCCCATCCCCGGTGCTGGGGGTGTGGGATTTTGGGGAGGCTTGTGACTTGCTGGGTAGTTGAGTCTTAAAAAAGGTTTTACCGCCGAAGGCTGGTTAATTTCTGGGGTAATCTACTTGTGGGTTAGGTGTGTTATTACTCGGAGCCCAAATTGTACTACTGCAAACCAAGTGTTCTCAAACACATACGGTCGGGGTAGGATCGTGGTGTCTTTTGCCACCACTTCTCAAATTATCTTGGTCTTAGAATGGTGTGCCACTGTCAACAGGCAGGAGTGATTTCAGACTCCGTGGGATAACTGTCATCTTTTCAATTTTAAGACTGTTGTACTGTTGTTACTTTGTTCGGTAATGTAGGTAATCCCATGCAAGGCTGTTGAATTAGCTGTACTGCCCTCTAAAACATCACATGTTTTTGTACTCCAGCGTCATGATAAGTAGGCAACTTGTCCTTCTGGCCCTCTTATCTTGGTCGGATTGCTATTGGAAGGAGTTTCTTCTCTTCTTCTCACTTTGCATTCATGAACCTCTTTTGATTTGCTTGTTGCATAAGCATGCGTGTTTAATATTGATATGGAAACTTTTATTTCAAAGAGCTGAAGCCTAAAGAGAAGCAGTAAGTGTATCAAACTGATTAGAATTCCTTTTTTAAGTAGATGGCTCTTTTACATAATGCATTCAAGTGCAGCGAACGCAATAGGGATATGAGGTTTGAGAGGGTATCAACAGATTTAGCAGAGAACAAAGGTGCTGAGAGCAGATCGCTTGTTCCTGGTGAGGAGCAGCCTTCGCCGGGCTGTTGTTAAGGTCCTGCTGGAATTTTAGGACTGTTTTCTTATGTTGTTAACCTTGTGAAAAACTCTACTTTTGGTTGGGGCTGGAATTGCTAGGATGAGGAGAGGATGACCTTTTGCTCAGGGGGGACGCAAAGGGTGCCCTCTGGGAGGTGAGGTAGTGCAAGGCATGTATATCTGCGTTGTGGAAATAGATCTAGTTGCAGTGTAGTTTACTGCACTTCCCACGCTCATGGCATGATAATGTGCAGTGGTCTTCCTTCTCTGACCATACAGAAGCCTGTATTGAAAAGAGGAGTGTTTTTTTCAGCTGCATACTTTCTCAAAAATAAAAAGTAGAGAGAGGGAAGGGGAACCAAAATGAAAAATGCAGCTTTCTAGGATTTATAATGTGTGTGTATGTGGTCACATCAGCATAGTAGCGCTACCTTTTTCACTGTGTCCTGTCCCCCATGCATTCAAAGACAAGATAAGGATTTGGATGTGTTTTTTACTGTTGTAAGCATTTCTTGAACGAGATTTAAACCCCTCGAACCGTGTGCAGCAGAAACATTTGCTCCATTTATAGGATCAGTCTGTTGCATTTGTAAAGCGCTTTTGAAAGCGGTTGAAGTGTACAGGTGGAAGCTGAGAGGACTAAAGATGCTGAGTGCTGCAGTTGGGCAGTTAGATCAGTTTCTCTCACAAAGAAATGGCTGCTCATACTTTTTAACCATGGATTTATGGTAGGATGAAAGAATTGCCACTCAGAGTTGTCTTAAAACTCTTCTCCAGTTCCTTTTATGCTGTCACGTCTTCAGGTTTTTTGTAGCTACTGACAGTGAGATGAGCAGAATTGATACTGATGATTCAGATACACGCCCAAAAATAGTATTCTCGGGAATGTTAGCTCTTACTGTACAGAACAGTGTGAGTGTAGTACATTCTTAGTACTCGCTTGTTCTTTAATGCTAATTGTTCTTATGTCTACAAACATTTTTTTCCTGTTCACCCTTTGGGCAAGCAGAAAAGAGTCTAACATGCTGGAAAGTATCTGCAGTTTAATCACTTATATCTTCATCAAATCATGAGCTGCCTTTTGTTTTACTGATTTATTGATTTTTCTTTATCATGTTTATCATAAAACTTCTACCACTGCATTATTAAACAGCAAAACTCTGGAGTAATGTTTTGGTGGTTAAAAGCTATCAAATGTGTATGCTGCTTTTCTGACATCTTTGTGTTTGTCTAATTTTGGAGGTAACAGTTTATGCAAGAGCCTTACTTGTCCTTTATTCATGTGAAATGTTCTAGCAAGATGTTAATTTGTATGCTATTCTAATTAGCCAGTTTGTTAGCATTGCATTTACTGCCTGCTATCAAAATGCTGGAAATCTGTGACTGGCATGGCTGTTACTGGTAAATCGTGCTCCCAGAGCATCAATGGCAGCTTCAAGCAAACAGCTCAACTATTCTTATTTTATCTTAGATACATTTTTCAAGAAATTACCTTCATATTTGCAACGTGGAAATATGTTTTTCGCTCAGATGTTAGGAGCTTTTTTTTTTTAAGACCATAGTGGTAACTCACTGAAGTCATGGCTCATCACGAAGGATACTTTGCCTGCAAATTTGCTGACTTGCTTAGACCCTTCTACAGTGTGTTACAATGGATAATGGCCAAATTATCTTAAGATTCATAGCATAGATAGAAATCCTGTATTGTACCTGGTGAAGGCTGTTAGGCACGCTTACTTGCTTGATGTTACTGTCTTTAGCATCCCTGTATGTGTTTGTAACACCAGCCATTACGTGGATATACCAGTACTAAAAATTCTCAGGCTTACGTATTTATGTGCATCACAGAGCATTTTTGCATAACTGCTGCTATGAGTTCTCATAAAACACACAAAATCTGTGTTCCTATTATTCAGAATAGTTCAGTTAGCAGGGACTTAGAGCGCTCATGTGTTGAGGGTCATTTGAAATGCTCTGAGGTGACACAGGACTGTTGTCTGATCGGTTTGTACAAAAAGATGGCAAATCTCTCCCTGTTTAAAAGGCTTCCTGAGGCCCAAATGTGTCATCTGATACGTAGCACGTGTAAATTTTCTTCTTTGATTTTAACTTTGCAGGCTGGTTGGATTCCCATCACAATGGTTTATTTCAGGCTTCTTGTGCATGCGGTCGCAAATCCATCTTGCGTTCTTCATTTGCTTCTGGTGTGTCAGTATATGCTGCGCATTCCCTTGCCTCCCCAATTTGCCGCGTTTATCCGCCTTTCCCACCAGCGCATCTCCAGACCTTCAGTGCCGTGTCTGTGTCCGTAACTTCTTTTCTGAGCTGATCTGCAAGACTGCTTCCCTTTCTCCTTCAAAAGCTTTTCAAAGGGCCATTGCTGCCCTGACACCTCCAGGAACTCTAGTTCTAGTTGTGTCAAGGCTATACTACATTTTAAAATATTTTTTTTCCCTTTAAATACAACACTTCACAATTCTTAGCATCTTAGTTTTAAAAACTAAGTGTTACTTGATCACTCCTAGTCATGGTACTTCTCATGTAATTTGTCCTGCAAACAGTGAAGTCTGTCTCCAAAGAGTCTCAAATTGTCTCTTGTTTGGAAAATACCTAGTTTGCTGTAGAAACTTAATGAATAAAATATATGCTAAGAAAGTGACATGGAGTGGGTTTTGGCCTTTTGCCCATGTCTTAAAGTAATTATCCAGTGGCATTTGGACTGTCACATTTTTAGACCGAGTTTCTTGGTGAATTTGATCCCTCTGCAGCTGCGATTGGCTTAAACCCTACTGTAAATTAATAGGGTAGTGTATCATATCAGCATCAGGTCTGGATTAACCATCTTGCCCAAGCTGTTGGATTGCTGATTGCCTGGATCATAATATTCCTTTGGGTTACATCCCTGACTTCCAGCTCCATCCATAACCACCTGGTTTGTCTGTGTAAGCGTGTTATTTTATTTTGATGCCAAAACGGCACAGAGTAACTTCTCAGAGACCAATTTTGTCTTTAAGCAGCAAAGGTATTTATTTCGTGCAACGTTGGGGAGCTAGCTGGTTCACACCGGACAAACTAGCTCCCGAGTTTTCAGTGAAAAGTTAGGTATTTTCTACAGTTTTCTTGAGAGGCTACACAACATCTTTACATACATACTCATTTGATTTTGACACCTAATCATTCCATTCACAATAGGTGGGATCTAGGTGGAGTAGACCTTTCCATTTTCTTTGTTCAATGATTTCCTGACTTGATGGTCTCCTTATCTCTTTCAGGTGCCCACCTTATCTTTTCTAATTATTCAGAGTACATTCAGTGGAACCTTTTGTAATTATTCAGAGTACGTTCCTTTCTCAACACAAACAGAGCATCACCCAGAGCATTGTACCAAACTCATCCAGACTAATTTATATTTTTTTTTTAAGACCTTGTTCTGTTTCACTTTCCTTGTTTGGGATCGATCGTTCTCCCCAAATTGCAAAGTGTGGCTTTTGTGGGAAGGGATGGGGAAGATAAGTGATTTGTGAGTGTAAAAAGTATTCATTTAAGGTTGTTCTTAGTATGTAGAAAAGAATGTGAGTTCTTTTTAAGAAATCTGGATTTGTAAATCCTCAGCAAATTTCAACCATGTTAGAGTATTGGTAATGGGAATTGTTTGGAGGAAGGGATTTTTCAGGTAAGTTTAAAAATTGACTTGACTGAATGGCTAGGGCATGCTGACAAGGCTTTAGATGGGAGTCTTTGTATTTCTTTTAGCAGCCTTTGCTCTTATGTCTCAGTTGAGTTTCTGTATGACTGTAGTAATACCTCTGTAAAAGCAAGGAAATCAAGTCCATGTGTTTTTTCTAACCATGAAAAGCAGAAAAACTTCATTTTCTTTTTCCAAACCCCTTGTACCTTCTTCAGACTGTGTGCATGTCTGCCTACATCTGTATGTGTCTGGATGCTTTTCTGATGAAGAATTTCAAACTGGAATATACCTCAGCAACTCTCGGGTGTCATGTGAGGCCTTCCAAATGATCCTATCTCTTAAATACCTTGTGTGCTGCCTGAAGAGTTGTTGCAAATATTTGGAAGTCATGGCTTGTGCTGGTTTTGTTACCCTCGGTTTTTGGCATGTAAAAGCACTTGTTCTTAAGCTGTGCTAGATGATGATACTATCTTGCTGGTGCAGCTGAAGAGATACTGGCAAAGAAGCTGGAATATTAATTTTCTGTTCCATAAATACGTTGGTTATCCCTTTGGGTGAGATCTCATCAGCTTTTTGTACTTTGCTCAGTTTTTTTTCTAGTTGATCAGGAGCACCTTGCTTCCACAAATTGGAAAGCTCTTCTAGGTCTCTGAGCTAGCTTTTGCAGAAGATGCTGAGCATTTAAATGTGGTCTCTGTTTTGTAGTCATGCTAGTAAAATCATCGCTGTTTTGAGGGAGAAAGTGTAGTAGCAGTTGATCTGAGAACAGTGGAACAGTTTGAGTCAGTCCGGTGTTTATTTTGCTTTCCTGCTCATAAGATAAATGTAAGTGCAATGAGGGCACTAGTGTGAGAGCTCACTAATGTTACTTCCATGGAGATAAGTCAATAATATATTTGACTTTAGTTCTATGAGGTAGCATACTGTTATGGATGCCTGTATTTTTAGAACCTGTTTATATTGTGCAGGTAACCGCTTCTGGCAGAATTATCCACAGACATGAAAATGAGGCATGTGGCACCAGTGTTGCATTTTTAATTTTAGACAGCTGCTTCATGGTTTGAATTTCATTGCACAGGCTAAAAAGATACTTTACCCTTCAGCAAGGTGGCCGTGGGGAAGTATGTATGGAAGAATTAGGATGTATTTGTTCAAGTCTGCATCAATCTTGAAGGATTTCAGTTAATGGTTACTTATCACTTCTCTGAAATAGCAGCATGTTTGCCACAGATCATCAAAGGTGTTTCTAATTACCTGGCAATCTTAACTTTTCCCCCCTTCTGTGTTCTGCTTGCATCACGCTATAGCAAAAGGGAGAGAAATACCTTTTTGACCTTTGGTAGGTGAAGCTGAGAACTTTACTACAAGTGCTGTCTCCTGCTGCTGCTTTTCTCATGTTCCCTGTCTCTTCTCTCTGCCTCTTTTCCTCCAAAGCGTGCACTCCCCCATTTCTGTTTCCATGAAATCCCTGGCTAGAAGGGAAGTAGAAGATCTTTGCTCAGTGTATTTGGCCCTACCTGCTCCACTAAAAATCTGAGCTTGAGCTGTAATGTGGGATCACCTCCTTGGGCGGGCGATGTGCTAAGGAATGAACTTGAGGTTTCGTGCTCACATCAAGGAAATATCCAATCACACAAGCATGCTGCTGTTTTGCAGAACATCTAACACTCCATGTCTGAGGGCATGCTGGGACCTTATCTTCAAAGGCATCTTCTAAAAATGCAATGCATTAAGATTGCATTTTGCTTTTATTTGCACACATGAAAGTAATATAGTAAGAAGGTGTGAAGGCACCTCTTGAATGTGTGACTCAGGCTTGTAGAGCTATTTTGTGAGAAACTGAATTGGTGGCACATAAAAACTTGGCTTGTCTGCAAAATACAGTAATGCTTCTGGTGCTTTGGAAGAAATACGTCACAGCTTTTGTCAATACGTGCCAGGTTGATAGCTACTGACCTCACCCCCTCTTTCTGGGGATGAAAATGGCAAGATTAAATACAGCATTTCTGCAGATGGGGCTTCTAAAGGGAGGCTTTTGAATTAGCGTGCAGTTACGCACCAACAGTGTGTAACAGTATTCAAAATCCTAAACATGTGGCCCAGCTTTCAAAAATGCTGAACAGTCAGAAGCTCCCATTGAGCACAGTGGCAGCTGAGGGGTGACTCAGCATTTCTGAAGATCATTCCACTTAAATAAGAATTTATTTGCTTGCTCTTAGTCTTCCGAAAGTCAGCAAGCAAAATTCTCATTCATGGTTTTAGGGATGTAGAAGATAGAGCTGCCTGTCTAATTTTAAGTATCTCTTTATTTAAAACTCTCCTGGCTAATAGCTTTCTCAAGTCACTTATTTATGATTACTTATGCATATCTATCTGGGATGCTGTTTTATATTTAAGGAAAATGATGCTCTATTCTGTTTTAGCTGGCACGATTTTATGGATTTATGTGAGTGCAGGTGTTACCGATTAGTTAATAAGTTAAAATTGATTGATTCTATTTGATTAATTAATTGATTTTATAAAATCATTTAATAGAATTAAAATGTAGAAGGCTAAGGAAAAAAAAAATAAATAGGAAACTTGCATCTACGCAATAAGAGACGTTATGGAATCTTTTGTACGTCTTGTACCAAGGCTAGAAGAAGGGCCTGGAACTATTGCAATAACTCTAGGGTTGAAAGGTTCCATTGTATTTAACCAGTCTTCTGTACGCAGAGGTGTATTGAAATGTCAGAATATGAGATTAATGGGAACTGGGGAGAGTCGACTGGAACAGCTTGTAGGTACCTGCCAAGAAACTGTTAACTTTAGTAAAAGGTAATTCCGGCAGGGGGAGATCGCGACCACCGACTCATATACCACCTACCCAAATCGTACCCTAGACCCATTTCTAGACCTTTCTAAGCTTTACTGTGCACAATCGGATATAGGAGGAGAGTATGTAGATGATTTACGGGAAATGTTACGATTATGTATGAATAATTAATGAATATGTATGAATAAGTTCTATATATGGAATCTGATTTTGGGACCTGGTGTGCGTTGATCGTGAGAGGACTCGCTCACGCACCCGGCCGTTAATAAAGAAGTGTCTGCTTATCTACATCACATTGGTGTCGATAAGTTCTTCAGTCCGAGATTTCGGTAACACAGGTTGCCATGGAGAATGACTGGCAGGTTAAGCTTGACTTCTTTTAAAAGAGGCTTATTGAGTTGAAGCGCAAAAAAAAACCAGTGTTGAGGGAGAAACTTTTAATAGCTAGGTAAAATGATCTTACTCAAACTTCTAGGTAATTGTTCTTCTTTTTTGGGAGAAATTAGGTCCAGAAGCATCCTTACAAAAGAAGAAAACTGTTGAAAATGGAGGCGGGGGGATTTGCAATGTGGTTTTTTTTCCAAGTATACCAAAGCATGTTGTATTCAGGTTGAAATTGGAGAAAATATAAAGTAGGGAAGACTTTGTTTCCTTCTATAATTGTGCTGGATTTCTGTTACAATATTTCTTTTACAAGAAGGGAAGCCATACATTCACACTGTAATTTGTGCGATGTGCTAACTTTCTAAATTAACATCCCCTTCATTTTTGTGCAACACATTTTTTTCCAATAAATACTTGCCTCTACTGTACCTCTAATAACATGGAAAATTCCAGTGCAGTAGCAGGTCTTTGACTGGATGTGTTCCTCGGATACTATGAAGAAACTTTTTTCCCTTAACCATTAAAATCAAATATACTTTATTTACATTGCCAAGAACGACAAACATGTTATTTTCAGAAAGGCTTATATTTTAAGCTTACTCAGAAAATGTTAATGCAGTAAAATCATTTAGGTGTATTTGCTGCCAGTGTTTTAAAGTCAGTGCACATAGTTGGTAGAATGGTGTTAGTGGATGACTACCTGAAGCCAGAGCTGCTTGAAGAACCAAAGTAGCTTTTTGACAACATTAGACTCCTTTTCTGTGACCGCACGAAACCTGCGGTCCTATGTTTCTGGAGAAAGCAAAGCAAAGTGTAGTAATTAGCTCATTCGGAACTGAGAAAATCAGGCTAGCTCTTCTAATTTGTGAATTAAAGGAAACTTCAAAAGGATGAGGTCTCTTGGCTTTTGGAGTGATGATTTCATGGCCAGAAAATCACTGCAGGTTCTTAGCAAATGGAGTTTAAAGGCCAAATGTGTTAGGAGGGTCTATTCCATATCTTATACGTAGTGTAATTAAGGCAGTTCTGTTTGAGACAGTTTGGAAGTGCTTTTTTAGTGACTTCAGTTGATTTGTCTTGATCTAGAAGAAGCTGGATCCAAACAAAGACAAATGTGCTAGTTGGGATTTTAATATGTAAAGATACACACAGTACTACTATACATAAACATGTATTAAGCTAATGGCGAGGTACAGAAGAGAAACAGAGTTAGTATGAGGTCAGAACATAGCTGAACTATTTGAACAGAAATATTAACTAAAGGTGACAGATGATTCTAGTGTGCATTCATGCTTTTCACTATTCAAATTTTGTTTAAATTGATCCCCTTGATTCCCAGTCAGTACTTCTACTTGGTTTCATCCTACCAGTATAAAACATAGGAAATCATTGTCACTGTTCTCCTTTTCCTGATTCAGAGCCTGTTCATCTAATAATCCCTACCTTTCTATATGTACATACTATGTGTACATGTGTATAAACTATAATCTTTATTTAAATATTGTTGCTAGGGGGAAAAAAAAATCTTATATCTAAAACTGTGCAAGCAGTGTCTTAAGCATGTTTTAGCTATCATGGGACAAGCAATGCAGTTTTTCATGTGCTTTTAATATCCTGCACTTAGCTTGAAAATAAAAGAAGCAAAAAGCCACAGACTTCCTGAGAAACATGATCTGCAATTTGTTAAAAACAATTCTAATGTAGATATTTTTTCCTCCTAGGTTTTACCAAGAGACAGTACATCTAACACTTAACTTGGATCATCTCTTGTTCATCAGCTTGAAAATCATAACAGCCCCCAAAACTGACATTTGATCTGAAAGAAAAAGCTGTGACAAATGGACAATATGTCTATTACTAACACGCCAACAAGTAATGATGCTTGTCTGAGCATTGTTCACAGCTTGATGTGCCATCGACAAGGTGGAGAGAGTGAAACTTTTGCAAAACGCGCAATTGAAAGTTTAGTTAAAAAGCTAAAGGAGAAAAAAGATGAATTGGATTCTTTGATTACAGCTATAACCACAAATGGAGCTCATCCTAGCAAGTGTGTTACAATACAGAGAACGCTGGATGGGAGGCTTCAGGTTAGTACAAGTGAAAATCGGATGTTTTCCTCCTAGTGAAGCTGGAGCAAAAGTGAGTGACAGGATCCTAGAGTGTTCAGGAAGAGTAGCTCTTTTCTTGCAGCCTCCCTTGCCCACATTTGTAGGTATGTTTTGTGGTTGGAGCTCTGGACTGCTGCAGTAGTTGATTATTTTTATATTTTTTTTCCAAAAGGAGCAGAAGGCATTGGATCAGCCGTTCTAAATGAGTGTGTGTGTGGCAGTAAAAAGCAGGGTCACGTAACAAATTCGGCTGTTTATCCTGGTATTTTCACTACAAGCTTCTGTTAGCTCTGTGTTGGTCAGCAGTGTGAAGAAAGACCTAAGATCCCTTGCTAAGGTACTCCAAGGAGTCTGCACTGAGGATTTATCTTAGCCTTATATTGTCAGTATATAAATAGCGATTTCCTTGTTCCAGGACAGATGTCTTGTTTGCTGGCTAGCTTTCTGTATACCCTAGAAGCATATATATATATATATATATTTTTTTTTTTCAGTATAATGGATTGGCATTCTTCGACTTGTAAATTTCTTATAGTATAGTTTAGTGCCTCATTCCTCTTCTTCTGGGGCAAAGCTCCTTCATCATCCATGGTGGAGAAGGTGACCATACATACTACGTTAAGTACAAATTCTGCTTCTGCCATTTTGTATCCAGTATTTTTTCTTAAGAATCACAGTGTTGACTTAACCGTAGCAAAACCCTAATAGAAATTTATTTGTTGAGTACAGAACTTGGGTAAACTGTACACTACCTTTTTTTTTTTCATATTTTGATGATGGAGAGAGGTTATGTTGTTGTTTGTCCTCTTCCAGCTTTGCTCCTCGCTAAGTAAAGAGAAATGTCTTGCTACTTTCCCAATCAACTTCCGTGTCTAATTTTTTAGGTGGCTGGTCGCAAGGGATTCCCTCATGTGATTTACGCTCGTCTTTGGAGGTGGCCTGATCTTCATAAAAATGAACTCAAGCATGTTAAATATTGTCAGTATGCTTTTGACTTAAAATGTGACAGTGTCTGTGTAAATCCTTACCATTATGAGCGTGTAGTATCACCTGGCATTGGTAAGTAGACTCTTGATTTAAAATGGAACAGTGGGAATGAAATGTACGATGTTTTCCTTTTGAGTGTAAGAAATACAGGCCTAAATTAGAAACATTAACTTTTAATGATCTAATTATAAATTACTCTCATATGCTGTTGTCCATCTTCTTAATGGAATTATTCTTTTGCCTTTATTTCAGATTTGAAAGAACAGTTTGTGGCTTTTGTTTAAGCCTTTCTGTTGGCTTTGCACACAGTTCTTGCAGTTAATGTGTATCCTAGGAATAACTTAGCATTGAGACTTGTGTTACAATGGAGGGGGTATAATATGTAGAGTCTGTAGGACTGATTTCTAAAGGCTTATAAACTTAATGTTCAAAAATCATTGCAGATATCGATGTATATAACCCTCCACACCCTCTTTTCTTTTTCTTCTTTTTAAAGATCTCTCAGGACTGACACTACAGAGTTCTGGTAAGTAGTTCTGTTTACTATTAAATTTCTGTGGGCGCAAACTCTAAACTTTTCAGTGTGTACACAGTTTATTCCTGTGTATCTCCTTAGGAGGGAGTATAGACAGCAGATGGAAATGCATTTGTGTCTTTGGTTTTGGAAAACCAGCTAGGTAGCATATGAGGCAAGTATTGATATATTCTCTAAATTGAGGCTTCAGCTCAGCTTGTAGGTGTGTTTTGTTTTCATTGCCTGCAACTTACAAACCCCCACAAAAAAAACCACCAACCAACCCCCCCCCCCAAAAAAAAAAAACAAAAAAAAAAAACCAACCCACCACCTCACTGTTGAGTGCCGTTAATTAAAAAAAACCCAACAAACCAAACACCCAAAACCATGTGCACCTGTATGATGTACTAATTCATTGAATTAGGAATAATAGATGTTTGTGACTTAAGTAGTTTAACAAGAAAACAATGGAAATTCTGTAGTTAATATGCATTTGAATGAAGCGGTCTAATTTTCTTGCTTTCTCTGAAACTTGAGAGAAATTGGACATTAAATGTCCAATGGATGTGATTCAGAAATCTGAGATTGTGCAGCTGGTAACTTCTTTATTTCAAAATTCATTTTTTTCCTTCCAGAAGAAATTCATAGAGAAGGAAATTTGGGTAATTCAGTGTTTAGCACATTATTAGAAGTATTCAAGCAAAAATGACTTAAAACTTGTGAAGTTAACAGTTTGTCGGGTTTAGGGTTTTTTAACTTGTGCGCTCATCTCTGCTAATTTGTGTTGTTACCTGTGTCTTTTGTAAAATGATCCTTTTGTACAGGATCAAAGCTTACTAGCCAGCAGTTAAATACATAAGTGTTTCCTTGTCATGCTACTGTTTTTGCAGCAGGAAACAGAAAATTACTGCCAGATCTTAATACATTTAAGGCTACTTTAAAAATGAGCATGGGAGCTAATGTAGTGAGTTTTACTTGAACTTGCTCAATAGGATATATAGAAAGAAATTCTTCTAGTGGCGATGGTATCTTTATGTGGATTGTCTTTGAATGTGAATTTGATGTTTCTAGTCAATTTGGATGGGAGTTGCTTCAAATTACTTCAGGGGTGCATGAAGTTTTTTGTGCTGTGTTAATGAATTACATTGTTCATAGGAGCTTTATGTGTGTACTTAACATGTGTACTAGGAATTGGTTTGTTAGCATTGATATAATTTAGATGTTTGACAAAAAGCACGTTTCTCCCTTTTATTAACCATGTCCAGCCACACGGTGATGGACTAGAAAACAAAATGCTATTGGAGTCTGCTACTGTGGGACTAAACTGCTTGTTTGATAGCAGTAAGCAGAATAAATAGTTTGCTTTTCCATCCAGTTATGCTTCAAAATTTCCTGCTGCTGACTTGGAAGTGTTTATCTGTAATTTAGAGGAGTGCTTTAGCAATGTTTATATAGGTTAAATCCTCCCCCCAGTAGTTTCAATAGCGTTGTTATTGCTTGAAAGTAGCAGTGCAATTGTAGTGAAATCCTGAAAATACATTTGCTTTGCATGTTTAACAGTTTGCTTCTTCACAGCTCCATCAAGCATGTTGGTGAAAGACGAATACGTTCATGACTATGAGGGGCAGTCATCATTGTCTTCTGCTGAAGGCCATTCAGTCCAAACCATCCAACACCCACCAAGTAACAGGGCATCTACAGAGCCTTATAGCACCCCAGCCATGTTAGCTCCTACTGAGGCTAGCACTACCAGCACCACTAATTTTCCCAACATTCCTGTGGCTTCAACAAGTAAGATCATTGAGATTATATGAAATCCTAAACTGTGAAAATAGGAAAGCTCAAAGATAACTACTCATTTTTGCCAAAGTAGATCTTGCAGTGGAACTGTGCTGCTGCCATGCTACGCTGATAAAGTCTGTGGCAATATGATCTAGACAGTCTTGTAAGTGTTAACATACGGTTTTAACTCGGAGCAGAACTGGAGTAACTTTTCCTGGTGACCCAGTCTTTTTTTCAGTGGGGCTTGCACTACGTGAGTGTTACAAGACTGTTGGGGATATGCCCAAGGTTCAGTGTTCCAATGTTAAAATAATTGACCACTGGCAAAACATTGTGGCTATTACTGGAATAATTGCTGTAGGAATGAAGAATTTTATTTTATTACAACAGCAAGCAGGCCAACAAACAGATATACTGTAAGGTGGCAGTGTCGAGAGGTTTTCAGGCAACTCTTTAGTGTTCCACAGCTGACAAAACGAGTCTTTCAGTTTTAACTTGATTATTTTTATAACAGCCCACTGTACCACCAAAGGAACAGCCTTAATTAATATTTTCGTGAGTCCGTTGGAGTGTTGCGTTGAAGTTTTTCTTCTCTGTGTGTATCTGGTCCAAGTGGAAGAGTCTGGTTTACCAATATCAGACATAGCAAACCTCACACTTCACTCCAGCAGGACAGTAAAGCAGTTAGGTACGCAGCATCCTGCAGCCCCAGTGTAGGGAAACCTTGAAGTTTTGGAAGGGTTTCACATAGTCTTTGTCACTTTAATATCAGAAGACATGTGAATATAATGAATTTCGTGTTACTGAATTCGAATTATGGTGGCGTGGTGTTTTGATAATGTTCTTTAATTTTAGCTGACAACTTTTTTTGCTAAAACTAATGATGGTTTTGTCAAGCTGAGATACAATGTCTGTCTCCAGCAGAGAAAAAAGGATAGGTGGTTTAATTGTTTTGCCTTTGCACAACAGTTTATAGTCAATAACTTTTTCTCGTCAGTGCTATAATTGTTGGGGCCAAGTCAACAGGAAAAAAAGCTCATTTTTAGGTTTTAATTCAAGTTCTCAATGTGTTAAATTCTGCTAGCCACACTGGTTTGAGAGTGCAAGTGTACTTGTGAAACTGCCAATCAGTTTAGTGTTAATGGCTGAACTGAAGCCTTTTAAAATCAAATTCTGTTAACCTGTTCTGAAATATCTGTAGTTTTACTTTAAAGCTTAGACAATTCTTGAAATACTTACTTGGGAGGAAAAAAAAAAATAAAAATCCTAGTGACTTTCTCAGGAAGGAGTCCAGTGATGTATGCAGCTCTATTCAAAAAAATCAAGTACTGTTCAATATGTTTTGGAGGAACATACATTTAAGCAAGTGTCCTCCTTAGGAACAGTAGTTATGCTGAAAAAAAAGCAACTTGTTGGACCTGCTGTTGGCCTGTTTGGATTCATACCAAATCTACTCCAGCTGTGTTATTCAGTAAAACCTGTGACATCTCTTCTTCTTTCCTTTCAAATCGGAAAATGAGATGCAAACAGAACAAAGATGCAATTGATAAACAGAGTTCTCTGCATACTTCTACTCCTCAAATATTAAGGGTGTCGGAGTCAAAATTAGCTAATGTAGAGCATCTTGCTTCAAGTTTCCTAGGACACTCTGGTGGGTGGAAAAAAAAGTACTGAAACCAGACTTGTAGGAACTGTGTATTGCAGTGCCCTTAGTTGGGTGTATTTTCCTACCCAATAGTGCTGAGCTGCTCTTAATTCAAATTTTGGAATGTTCATGAATAGGTAGTGTGTTCTTTTACCAGGTCAACCTACCAGTATATTGACAGGTAGCCATAGTGATGGACTCTTACAGATTGCTTCAGGGCCTCAGCCAGGAACTCAGCAGAATGGGTTTACAGCTCAGCCAGCTACTTACCATCACAGTGAGTATATACATATGTGCACTCTTCTTAGTTTTCTAAAACCAGTTTCCAAATGTTCAGGAGAAATAGAGGATTAGAAGCAAGATGTGGAAAAACTCCCTTAAAAACTAACCGCTCCTTTCTTTTTCTAGATAGTACTGCAACTTGGACTGGAAGTCGGACGGCAGCCTACACACCTACCATACCTCACCACCAGAATGGCCATCTTCAGCATCATCCACCTATGCATCCTGGACACTACTGTAAGTAGTGCACGCTTCCAAATCACTCAATTCGTTTTCAGTTTTGGTGAACGGTGAGGGCTCATTTGTGATTATTCTTTAACCTCGAATCCTGTTGTTGTTGTTTTTTTGTTATAGAACTGCCATTACTGTGTTTAGTATATTCTGACAGGTAAATAAAAGAGCTTGATGGACTTTCCCTCCCTTAAAGCAGCAGAGATTGGAAATTCAAATAGCTATAGTGATGCCATCTATATTATAGATGTCTTACTATACCTAACAAAACTACCCTTTCCTTTCTAAACCTATTTTTAAAGCTTTGCAATCTTAGAGTAAATATTTCCTTTGCAAAAAAGGAAGTTGATTTAGAATGTGTTGTTTAGATCATTTTCTTTCAAAATGTGGAAGTTCCTGGCTGTTTTTATTTTCTAGAAATTTTGAAGTCATGTGTTAATGAGGTAAAAATCTACCTTAAGCTTTGGAAGATGTGTGTCCAGGTACACTAGCCAGTTTAAAAGAACTTTGTGACAGCTCATGCAGTAAAGTACTTCTCAGTGAAGGAGTTTTGCCACAGCCTGGTTCATGAGTACATTTGGCACACAAACTTGAAAATCTTTTTCATCTGCGAAATAGAACCACAACCTCTTGAGATGGGAAGGCAAAAAACAAAGGTGGTCAGATTTCTACTGTGCCTAGCATGCTAATGTGCATTATAAGAATATGGTGCAAAAAAACCCCCACCCAAATTAAAATTTTTCTAAATTTTGTGGCAAAAATCTAGAACGTTTCTTTATTTCCTAATACAGTAGTTAAGCAGATCACCTGTTTGTAACAGTTGTTATTAGTGGAGGGGAGAACATACTGTGAGTTAATGTTAGAATGGCTTTTCAGCTTGTATCTATCAAGAAAATTGTGGATTAGATACGGTTATTAAGTTTTGTTATTTTCTTCTGTTAGTATCCCACTTATTTGTTAGAAATACCAGAATGTAAAAAAACTTTCAGTGGTGCTGTAGATACTCTATAAACGTTTCTCAGTGCATGTTTCTTTCCATAATTAATATTTGTAACTGGCTGGTGATACCACATAGAGCTTTTCTTGGCTGCTGCCATTTCTCACTTCAGAAAGTTGCATGTGTTGACACCTACCAACGTTGTGCCTGTTTTGACAACTTGTTGCGAAAGCTGCTGTTCCTTACAATACTATGTTTAAGTCTTTCCTTCTTGTTCTCTGCTGCCTGTAAGGGACCTAGTTAGTTTATAAAAGCAGAGAGAATAAACTGACTGATAACAGGACTGTATTCAGTATTTTTTTTCTTTAGAAAATGAGTTCTCTAGGGCTTTTTTCCATCTTCAGGTAGTATTTCTTATGGTCAAGTCCACAGCACGCTGGGCAACTTGTTCTGTGATCGATGAAACTAACGAAGCGTGGTTTCTGGCTGATATGTATCACGCCTCTATATAGTGATTCTCTCCTTGTCTAACTTGGGGTAGATGTGAAGCCTAAGTCCTAATTCTATTACATCTCCATACTACATCTGGTTTCTGCTCTCTCCCGGAGCTGGGTCAGGCTTGGGCAGCATGTGGCCTTTGTTCCTGGGATACTAACGGAGCTCTTTGCTCAACTCAACTGAATTTTTAGGAACCTCTAAGAGTGTAATTCTTCTGTGGGCATCTTTCTCCCCTGTCAGTTTTGGCCAGTTGATTCTGAAATTACTGGGATTTATAGCATCTGGCATCCTCACAAGTCTCTCTTTCATAGGAAAACAAGAAAGAAAACCTTATTTTTCCTCCTGTAAAACAAATTGCGTGTTTTCTTTTAAAGGGCCAGTTCACAATGAACTTGCATTCCAGCCGCCTATATCAAATCATCCTGGTGAGTAAAGTCTAATATATAATGCTAATATCATGGAAATAAATACATTTCTGTTGACAGTTCTGATTTTTTTTTCTTGGTATCAAGTATTCTGAAATTTGTGAGATACATATTCAAAATGGGACGGAGAGGAACTATTTTGTGATGTGGTCTTTTGAATTCAGACATCTCTTTTGGAATGGTGACACAGGCATCTAAATTCAGTTTGCAGCCTAAGATTGCAATCCTCAAACTAACACTGAGCTGATGCCTACCTTGGAGGTGTCTGAACTCTGAATGTCCTTGATTCTAAACTTTGTAGGGTGTCTGAAGTTGTACAAATTTTTACCATCTTAGAAATGTCATGGAGCTTAGGTCACACCAAAGCCCTCTTGAATCTGTAATCTAGAAGTCCATTGCGACAACCAGATACCCTGAAAGACAGTTATTGCCCTTCTTAGTATTTTTGGAGCCGAATTCCTCTTTGGAGCTTTGCGCAGAAGCTTGCTTTTTAGGAGTCTTCATTAATGGTAGCAGTTCATGGAACTAAGGAGGTCTGGTCTTGTGGTACAAGCTAGCTCCATTGCAGGTGCAAGGTGGTATTCTGATTTTAACAACAGCAAAGCTATTGCCTGCACAGGGAGAGCTGCATAGTTGAAGAGCCTAAAAGTTTTAACTTGTTTATTCATTGGCCAGTGACAGTACCAGAAATAAACGGTTGTTAATTGCTGGCTGAACTGAACTGTAGCTAAACTGTATTTTGTATTATTTAGTATGTCTCTTTCACCCTATTCAGTCCTCACAGACATGAGTATTTATGTGACGATAAAAAACTTAAAGCAATTCAGGCACAGGTTTATTCTTTTCTAATGAAAACAGAACAACAGTTTAAGACAAGTAGGTGTGCTGTTGGGTCCTGCTGTTTGTAGTGAACGAGTACCACTTACAGCACTGGCAGAACTTTTTTTTTTTTCCTGTTGGCTTATCAGGCTGTGGTATTTAGGTCCTGTCATGTTAGCTCTTCTATTTCCCCTGTTTTGAGTACACTGTAGTCCTGATTTTCTTTGCCCTTCCCAACAAGCTGCTTCAGCGTCAGCTGTGTAACTGTTTTGTGGAAATTGGCCCTTGTAGTCAGCAAAGGTGCTGAGTCCCAAAATCCCCAGCGACTTAAGCTTGTGGCAACTTCAGGTTTTAATGTGTCTGAAGAGAGAAACTCTTAATACTTAAAAGCATGCACAACAAACCCTGCAGACGGCTGGACAAGCCAGTTACTCCCAGGTAGCACACAAGCAGCACACACACATGTACAAAATCACTGTGTGCTTTGTCAGGTTTCCTTGCTTATTTGAAGTGTTTAGGCTTCAGCAGCATGCTCTAGGGAGTCAGGGTTTCCCTTCCTCATATGGTAGCTTCTTCTAAGTACCATCTTTCCTTTGTAGCCTGTTTTTAAAATAGTATGAGTTAAAAGGTGCCTCTTTGCTATTAAAACATGCCATTTTGTTCTACTTCCTTGTTTTATCCCATTACTGACTTGCTTGTGTGCAGACAAGATCAGTGTGTGATCTTTGATATTTTTCCCCCATTGCCCTGCTTTCCAAATCTGGTTTGCTTTGCAGGGAGGATAGAGTAAACTGCTTTCACCTGGGAAGTGGTTACTCTTGTATCCTAAGCCAGATCTGTTTCAGAGTTAGTTTATATCTGCCTAGCAATGAATAGGCATGTATGTATTACTCCTTTATGCTAAAGGAGGGCGAAATCGAGCTATAAGGTGTAGGAATGCAGATAGCTTAAAAAATCTACCTGGAATTATAAACAGTTCAAAGACTTAGAAGATCTTAACTAAAACAAACCCTTGTGTTGATGTGTGCTCAAAGAAAAAATGACAAGCCAGTGTTTGTTGTAGTACGTGGTATTTCTCTGTGCTAGCAGACATGTCTTTTTCTATCTGAACTTGCTTATGACAAATGCATTTGCAGAAGACTTAATTGATTGTCTGGAATGGGTTTATGGAGGGGGGGGGGTGCCTTTCAGGCAGTTAATTGTATATATTCTTTAGCTCCAGAATATTGGTGTTCAATCGCATATTTTGAAATGGACGTGCAAGTTGGAGAAACATTTAAGGTCCCTTCAAGCTGTCCAATCGTTACGGTTGATGGATATGTGGATCCTTCTGGAGGAGACCGTTTTTGCCTGGGCCAGCTTTCCAACGTGCATAGAACAGAAGCCATTGAAAGAGCAAGGTATTCTGCAAATCACCAGAGCCCCAGCTCTCTGTGGTATTTGATAATCATTTGGTTTTGCCTTTAGTATGTGCCTCCCTTTTGAAATGACAAGTCTGGTATGTTTCTTTTAACTGAATTAAGTGTAGCAGAGTGTATATTTCTAGGCCATGACTGTAATGCATTCAAAATGTGGACTGTGTAACAAAGACTTTCGGTGCTTTGCAATAGTGCATTGCTTTTCATGGCTTTCAAAGGCTGCGCCTTCAAGGATAAAATTAGCAACTCGTGCCATTATGTATGCAAGCTGAATATTAGCTCTCCACACCAGAGAGTGATGTGAGAATAACTGCAATATATAGATTTGTCAAAGGAGCAAAGGAAGGTTGATAAAGAGCCTAGTGGATTTTCATTCATTCTCACCATACGTGAGCTAGGCTTTGATGTGGAAGCACAGAGAACCGAAGCAATCTTGCAACATTTTTTTTCCCCTCTTTGAAAAAAAGAGGAGGAAAATGATTCCACGTCTTCAGGAATGTTGCGTTGTGGCGATCAAAATGCTAGATTGCTGTAATGAGATTCAAATGAACATACAGTTCTGCATTAAAATGTGGTTTTGTGTATGTACTATTTCTGTACTAGATTTTCTATACTATGTTTCTATACTAGAATACTTGTGGGATTTTACACTTCTGAACAGAGCTGAATGTGTTTGGCATCCCAGCTCTGTATTGTCAATAAGTACAGTAGCTGCTACTCAAAAATCATTGGTTTTGCATTCTATTCTGTGTTTCCCATAGCTCTTTACATGGTATTACAAATGGCTTTTTACTTTACAGATTTTGTGTGACTATGTACTGACTTACACCTAAGATAATAACTACAATTTCAGGTCCTTGTATGAGTGGAGCGTAAATTAAGGCAGCACCACTGACTGAGTGCTGGAGAATTGTTCATGGTTTATTTAGTAAAGGTCTTGTTTACAGTATGTACACACAGGTGCATTGGAACTGTTTTTCTTTTTAAGGTTGCACATAGGTAAAGGGGTGCAGTTGGAGTGCAAAGGAGAAGGTGATGTGTGGGTGAGATGCCTCAGTGACCATGCAGTCTTCGTTCAGAGTTACTACCTGGACAGAGAAGCAGGGCGTGCACCAGGGGATGCTGTTCACAAGATTTACCCAAGTGCATATATAAAGGTTGGTTTGACGTTCCTAGATGAAAATTGTGGGGGAAATAGCATACATTTGGTTCTTGTAAATGTTAGGGAAGCTATGAGGCACTGACATAAATGTCACTTTCCTTTTAGTTCTCCTTTAAAAAAAAAAAACAACCTCCTCCATTTGACAAGTCACTTAAGATGACTTTTTAAAATTAAACTCTGAAGTATTATCTAGATACTATGAAAGAAACTGATTTTGTATTTTGTCACAGTCTTGATAGCAGTTCTTTCTACTTTTAGCCTTACAGTTTTAAATTAACTGCTACTAAAATTTTTAGCATAGGTTATCTGTTTCTTTACTTTCTCTCCAAAACAAGAAAAATTAGGAAAGTGTGTATAAATGCAGTAGAAGTGTAAAGTGTGTGTTAGTGTTAACGAATGTGAAGTGATCCAGAGGTTGCAGAAAGTTGCATGGAAACAAATTATTTTTGGGAGGTTCTTACTTGGACATGCCTCTGCCAGATTTGAAGCTTTATTTAGGACAAATCACACTTGTGAAAAATAATTCTTGAATTAGAGAGAAACTGTTTGAAGTTTGGAGTGTTTTGTTTTTTTTCTTTTTTTAATCCTCAGTTTTGCAGACAGGTTGTGTAATGAAGGTGAAAGAAACCCCACTGACTTCTGTGTCTGAGCTTTCTAGTATGAGAACAGAGTTCCTGTAGATATTACTGCTGAGCCTGATCACAAAGATAGAAAATGCTACCAACCTGAAACCTAGCTGCTGAAACCTTATCAATTATTGGTATTTCTTTTAAAGAGACTGACATATTTCACTAAAGCAGTGAAGAAGATTAAAGTCTGACAAAGTGAAGCAGGACTTGGCTCCCATTTTTATTTATGTGCCTGTTTTTCTGGAGATTCTGGGATTTAACTAAGCAGCTGGGATTATATCAGCCTGTGGCACTCTTCAGACTGTGGTCAGGCAGTCAGTTCTGCATAGAATATGCTTTAGCCTGCTCAGCTCAGCTGGGTTCTGGTATTGCTGGTGGTAATAATGTCATATGAGAAGAGTTTCTTCAGAAACAGCTTTAATGGACCGTTTCTGTTAGAAATTAAGCAAAGCAGGGAAGGCTTGTTTTTACCCAAGTGCATGATGAGACCACAGAAGTTGCTTTGGGCGAGCAGAGAGGTCCAGATTATTGGGGATGGGAGCTGAGGAATTCTTTCCTTCCTTGATTTTGGTAAGTCTACATAGTTCAGGTTGTTTTTGTTGTTGTTTGTTTGTTTTTTTTAAGGTGTTTGATTTACGCCAGTGTCATCGTCAGATGCAACAGCAGGCTGCCACGGCCCAAGCTGCCGCTGCTGCTCAAGCTGCAGCAGTAGCAGGAAACATCCCTGGACCAGGATCAGTAGGTGGAATAGCCCCAGCCATTAGTAAGTACATTAACTGATTGGTCTCCTCTTTTTTTCCGTACCTGAAAACAAACACCACAGCTCTCCTCATAACTGCACCCATTGCCCCTGCAATGGTGCAAATTAACTTGGAATGAGGTAGTAAGATTGGGGTGAGATGGGGCTGGGGTGGCATCGAGGTAAGTCTGTATTCATTCGGTTTGTTACTGCTCCACACACCAGTTTTCACTCTGTAGCCTTCAGGGAACGTTGGATATGAAAGTGGGTACTTACTGTACTGCAAGAAGTGTTGCAGTACAACAGAAAACATGTTATATACAAGGTCAGATAGCATAACCCTATGAGTTTAAGCAGAGATACTTTTGGCTGCTTAGCCCAAGCTTGAAAAATTACCTTTGAGATCTAAGTTCATAAAAATATTACTCAAAACAATAGGGATTACTGGGCAACAAGTCCTTGACTAGGTATAGAAGTCAGTATTACAGTTCTGGAGAAGAGGAAGAAGAGAGTGTGAGGGTGTGTTTCTTTTTCTCTTTTTATTTATTTAATTTTTTTATTATTCTGGGCTAGAGTTTTCTTAGTTACTAAATTCTAGATCCTTGAAATTGTACCCAAGTACTTCTAAAAGTGTGAGTACCTACATGTCTCAGACTGCTTTATGTGCCTTAGTATTTTCTGGATTCCTTGTGTTGCCATGTGACTCTCCAGCTGTCCTACAAATTGCTGAAGGCATTTTGGAGGATGTATTTAAATTTTCTTAACCATACTTGCAATCTGAAGTTTGCCAGCTGTATTCATCTTTTTTATTTTATTAGATGCAAGCAATGTAATTAGTTCATCCAGTTTCCTGCAGATGGTCAGTCACAGTTCTTATGCTGAAAATGCAGCATTTGGCAAACCTCAGGAATAAATATTTTTTGACTATATTTCTTAAATAAGGTTTCGTGCATTGTTATCACATAAGACATTGGGTTTCATCATGTCTGCTTTATTATAAGGAGTTTTATATTTCAGAACCCTTTCAAGATTGCAGAATGATGAGAAAAAATTTAATTGGAAGAAACGCAGAATAATTACTGCGTTCATTGTAGCAGAGATCTAGAAATGTGGATTGGCCTTTGCTGTGGTGAGAGGGGAAAGCTGTACGTGAAGAAAGAGCCGAGCAGACAGGAATGGCTAAACAAACCAGATGATAAAAGAAACGTGTCTGTGACCGCTCCTGTTTAGGTTTGTCAGCTGCTGCTGGAATTGGTGTAGATGACCTTCGCCGCTTATGCATACTCAGGATGAGTTTTGTAAAAGGTTGGGGACCTGATTACCCAAGACAGAGCATCAAAGAGACACCGTGCTGGATTGAAATTCACTTACACCGTGCTCTCCAGCTTCTAGATGAAGTACTTCATACCATGCCTATTGCAGACCCACAACCTTTAGACTGAGATCCCTCTGCTGCACTGCTGTGGGCCATTATATTGTGAGGATGGTGGACTGTAAAATACTTTTCTGTTTATAACCTGAAGATATATTTTACTTTTGTTCTGCTTAATCTTCTAAAACCAGGTTTTAAAAATGTGTTTGCCGCCTTGCTCTTAGCAGAAATAAACTGAACATGCAGAATTTGGATTTCAGTTATTTTCAGAACTTAACTGTCATAATACAGGGCTTAAAGTGGAAGGTAAATGCCTTATAGAGCCTTTACAGTATTGGGTTTGTTCCCTTTGAAACTTTCCTTCTCTATTGTGGAATCTTGGTGATAAGCCTCACAGGAGCCTTTTGTATGCAGAATATATATTATATATATATATATTTATATCTGAAAATTCCTTCTAATAGTTACAAACATTTATCTTACAGCAACTTTAAAATTCCAGCTGGTTTGTGATGTTCTTTTTAGGGAACAATAGTTAACAGAAGACGTCTTTATTTTGTTGACTATCTTGTTATGATTTTTCCAGATCAAAACCTAGAAGCTGTCAAAAAGTGAGGGACGAGACGTACGTTGTTGGCATTGATTAAAAATAGCAAGGAAAAGAAATGTGGCTTTTCCTTCACTAGTTTTAAATAAAAATCAAAGATATCTTTTATTTAATATAGACACGTGAGTTTTAAAACACTAAAGGAAATGGATACTTTCAGTGCTGGCACTCAGTTTAACATGAAATACCCAGTCTGCAAAGTTGCCACTGAAAATGCATAATGAGTACCTAATGGCAGGAACATATTTTCATAACTACTACTGACTTTTATGATTTTACTCAAGTAAAACTTGGCAGATATTTTAAAAAACTTGCATGACACTTTTTACTTGCATATACCATTAAATCATGTATAATATTACATCGATATTTAGGATCCAGTTTTTGTATCTGTTCACCATTTCCACTCAGGGCAAGATGGCAAACTTGTTTTTATACCTCTTGGTTATTTTAAGCCCTATGCCATCAATGACCGTATCAATTGGCAATGACTTTGTATAGAGAATTTATAGTAGAAAACAAAATGCAGATGTATTGACTGTATGACAGATACAATATGTATGCTTTCTCTCTAGTTAATAGTATAAATAAAACTATGAAAACCCTGATTTTTATAAATTTAGTTTCTTCTGTTATGTAATTCTGCACCTTGAAATCATTGATCTTGACTTGATGGATTATTTTCCTTTGCAAGACCAGCAGCAGCCAATAGTGGTAGGAATTTTTGTTGGTTTGAATTGCCAGGAAGCAACTCTCATTTTTCTTACTCCCCGCTTCTCACTAAAAGCATGTCCTGAGGATATCTGTTTCTGCTGTTTGCTGGGGTATGAAGAGGGAGCAGGAATTCCTGCTTTTTCAGCCTGTGTGTAGGGAGTCAGAGCTTAGTTAAACAGGCTTAGAAGTACGCAGACACCAACTTCAGTCCTTCAGGCGCTGCCGGTTTGGTCTGCCTGCCATGCTGTACTGAGCCAACCTGGCAGTGCAGCTGTAGTGGTTAACCTAAGTAGAAATCTTGGAAGAGATTATTCAGGCTTTTTGCCAAGCTTCTTGCATAGTTTCAGGAATCTGTAGAGGGCTGTGACACGCAGTGTTTAGGTATTGCTTCCCCTATCTGCTGAAATTCTTATTGAAGATGTCAGCGGTCATTGTTTCTGTCTTAGGTGTGGAAGCACAGAAGACTGCGTGAGCTTTCTCTGTGTTTTCATTAACAGTTGTTGCCTTCTTCAGACTAACTCCTAATAAGATCAGTCTTTTTTTTTTTCCCCCCTCTTATGTGGTGACTTCTTGATATTTGGAAAAATCACATTTCTTTTTCTCAAGACCTTTGGTTTAAAACTTTTTTTGTTTTCCTTTCACTCCTAATGATCTAGTTTGTCCGAAAAGCAAGCTTCAGGTTCTTGAGGAACACTTTCAGTAGAGGATTCTGACTACATCCTCAGAGAAGCTTATTAACCAGCAGCTCGGTTATGCTTCATCCACAACAGAAAGCTTGATTTGGGGGAAGAAATGAAAAGCCTGACTACATGTTCTTCTTGCCAACCCCCTTTTGAATCATCTGCCCTGCTCTTACTGCTTGTTTCAAGGTACCTTGGCCTTTGGGAGGTGTCTGGCCTTTCGACTGATGAACTGCTTTTAACAGACTGTTCTTTTGATTAGGAGTCCCTGAGCTTACTCCCTATTTAACTTTGCGGTTTTGCAAGGTGCTTATCTTGGTGGGTGTCTGATCTGTGTGTGGCTACTTCACAGAAAACCCTCTGTACCAGTTGTTTATTTTTGAATTGTGCCGAAATTTGATAAAACAGTAACAGATTGCTTCTGCCTGTTGGTGTTCCTGCCTGGATTGCAGCCTGAAAGAGTTCAGCTATTAAGACTGGGGTGTTTTTGGCAGATGTTTTGCAAGTCTCCACCTACAGTGGATGGTACCTATAGTGTAGTATTTAGATGGCTAAAAACATTCTGAA
The DNA here is from genome assembly GCF_015220075.1 of Falco rusticolus. Taxonomy (NCBI): domain Eukaryota; kingdom Metazoa; phylum Chordata; class Aves; order Falconiformes; family Falconidae; genus Falco; species Falco rusticolus. The sequence continues at coordinate 8,284,608 of NC_051209.1, read as the reverse complement.
TGGAACAACAAAAGAACATTGGTTGAGTTTATCAGAACCAAGAAGTCGCAGGCTCCACATCAGGAGTAATCTGAATATTGTGTGAGGCAGTAAAAATGCTGAAATGGTGCTTGTCTTACCCACCAGGCAGTTACTGATAAGATGCAATCATAACTGTTAAAGGGCAAAATGAGAGACTCATTCTTAGTTTTTAATATGCCTTTAACTTAATTTTTGTACTTTTATTTCTTGTGACGGCATAAAATGCAGCGCATAATGGATTGGAAACCCTTCAGCAGCAGCTCATTGAATCTTTGACAGTCTTGCATTTATGTCTTTTTCTGAGATTCAAAAAAGAGCTACAGCTACTTGACAGCTGTGACGATCCCCATACGCGCTGTAGGCAGGGATGTCAAGAACGCCAGAATCGTGCCTCCTCTTCAGCTCCAAATGTCTCGGAGTCCATGAATTCAACAAGTATTTTTTTCAGCTAGCAAACTCTAGCTTGTGCTCCTGTTCCTGGGTCTGCTCTGCTTCGTTCTTTTGCTGGAGTAATTACCCTTGTGTTTCTCACCCTCTGTTACATGCATGCTCCTCAAAAAAAGCATTGGAGCTGGAGCGCTTTGTAATCTCACCTCATGTTCTGGAGAGTTGGGATTAGCACCGCAAGGTTTAGATGGCTTTAGCAGTGTTATTGTTAGTTTTGAAAGCAAGGGCATTTGAAGTTGACACAATAAGAGATGTAGGAGAGGAAACCTTTTCGCTGGCGTGATTTCAAAAATATGTAAAAGAATTCTAATGGGAAACCCTTAGAAGGAGCCGTAAGCGCTATGCGGTGCTGGTTACAAATGGTTGTTCTGAGATGTGGCTTTTCTGGGCTTGATGAGAGCGATGTGCTCAGGGACCCAGACCCCCTGGCTGTGACATCAGTGACTTCATTAACGGCTCTAAGCATACTGAAGACCCGGGAAAATACTCTGGCTGCTTTACAGAGAGGGGCCTAAAGGAGGTGACGGTCTCCCCCAGTCACAAAAGAGGTCTATAGCAGCAGTAGTCATTGAACCTGTGTCCAACTCCTCTGCCTTACCTTTGAGGCCATCTTACTACTTGTGACACTTCTAAAGACAACAGCGTCCTCTCTGCATAGCTCAGGAACGACTGCCTCAATTCTTTTACTAGGAACCATTAAAAAATTCCTGTGCCAGTGTATCTGGGGGGGCTTCTGCCTCTGAACCCTTTGAGTGTTGTTTACGTCTTGATGGTGGTCTTTATTGAGACATCTTTAATCTCTTCCTTGAAGAATAAGCACTTTAGAAAGGACTGTCTCGTCAATTTGCATTTTTACTCTGCTATGCGGAGTGACTGGGATCACTGGTCAGATGGGTCTTCCTCTAAGTGGGATTCAGACTTCATTTAGGAAATCCTCTTCCCCCCCCCCCCTTCTCCTGTCAGGCCCCATGCTACTTAGTATCTGCTCCATAAAATTACAAGATGCTTGGTTGTCAGGTGGTGTTAAGGACACAATTTTTGAGCAGTTACTTCCTTTCTGTTTTTTAAGTTAAGGCTTAAGCATTGAAGGTGATGGTCTTGGCCTGGTCCTGCTGATGAGTGTTTCCATGACTGATGACGGATTTTTGAGGACCATGGTGCTGTTCTTGCGACTGAGATTTGCAGCTTGCCTGTCGTAGGCATGTGTGTTATTCATGAGCACTAAGCTGGTTGCATCTACTCCTGATGCGCCTAGTCGCACTTCAGTCCCGGGCAGGGAGATGAAGCCAACGGAAAGCGCTTCCCCACCAGTCACGTAGGAGCTGGATGCTGTACGTATCCTTGCATTGTGTCATCTGCCTCCAAATCGCTATCCTCGATCATGTGTTTCTGAAAATGATCTGGGAGGTGCAGCCAGGTCAAGTTGAAGCTGCCGTGTATGATGCTGCCGAGGTCCTTGAGAAGTGACTTCCCAGCACTGTAGAAGTTTTACTTGGTGAGACCTGGCAGAAAGCAGAACAACTGCCGACAAAATCTCGAGAAGTTTTGGCGCTGTTGGCTGCTGTTGTGCCTTGTGAGCGCTATGCCACTCCTAAATTTACAGGACTTAATTCTTTCAAGTTCACCAAAATCACCTAATGCTTTCTTGCTACAGTACCTTTTTCTGTGTCTTTTTGGTGCAGTTTGGTAGCACTACAAAGTTGTGAATCAGATGGATTGAGAGCTGTGAATTACCCGTAACCCAAAACTTGCCACGAGAGGGGTTTTTGAGTGTGAAAGCCTAGTTAAGCGTTTCTTCTTTTAGCCATTGCCTTTTGATAAGCGGTCAACAGAATTCCCAGTAGTTCCTTTGTAGCTTATTGTATGTTTTTCATTAGACCTAGTTTGTGGATAATATACTATAGTTAACTTCCCTGAAATTCTGTAACAGAGTATGTTTTTGATTAAAAAAGGTAAAGATCCAAGTCTTTGGCTTCTTTATTTCATGCAGTGGACAGCTTTGACCCTGTTTCTGGCTGGCTGGCAGCACTACTAGCTGTGGTCTTGGATGGTGTGGGGGCTGGGAGAGCTCCCTGGGGCAGGGCTGCAGGTTCACGGTGCTATGTGTCAGCTGCTTCGGTGCCACCAACACTGACCCCAAAGCCAAGTGCAGCGTCCAGTGTGGTAGCCTCTCTGAGCACGTGAAGGCAGGCAGGTACCAGGCTGTCTGAAGCTGGCAGGACATGACAGTTTTGTGGGTTTTTGTATTAATGGAAATTATTTTTTTTTAATCCACCAGCTGAGCTCTGTGTTTTGTTGCGGCCTCGGAGCAAGGACCAGGGACTGGAGCTACTACCAGGTCTCGGCAGCCGTACGTGGTGATAGAGCGATGCTGTGCAGTCCGGGGAGGATGCAGCTGAGCCCAAGCAGCACATGCTGGTGGCAAAATCCCTCTTTCAGCCTCAGCCGTAGCCTTGCTCCAGCCGACGCCGTTCCCAGACCCCACTAATGCCCTGCTGGTCCTGCTCCCCAGCTGTGGCTTGTGCAAAGCTGGGGATGGCGGGGGGTTGTACTGTTAATGTCACCAGCACTTGCTCAAACTGTGACCCTTCCTCAATAGCTCGTACGCTCAGCTGTGCTGGCAGTTGGAGGGAGCAGAGGGCCCGGGTGGCTGCAAGGCCCTTGTGCCATCCTGGGGGGGTGACACCCCTTGAGCTGCAGCTCAGGCGCTCGGCTTCGCGCTTACTTGGCTCCTGGAGCCCAACCTGCCCCAGGATGGAGGGTGGCAGGGGCAGGACTGTGAGCTGCAGCAACACGAAATCCTGCAAAAACTAAAGGGTTTGGGGTGTTTTTTTAATACCTGCAGCAGAACCAGAGCCATGGGCATGTGGCTCTGGCGGAGGTGGGTGTGGAGGGGGGGGTTGTGTGTGTCTGTGTCCTCAGAAGCCTTTAAGGGACGTGGGGCTGGGAATCCCCTGGCATGGAAGGGCTGGGGACAGGCACCACCACCCCCCCACCCACCCACCCCCGAGTCATCCAAAGCTGGTCATGGAATGGTTTAGGTGGGAAAAGACCTTTAAGATCATCAAATCAATCCCTTAACCCAGCACTGCCAAGCCCCCCCCCCCCCCCCCCCCAAATCAGGCCGTGCCATGCAGCATGTGGGCTTTCCTACAGCCCCTTGGTGCAGCTCCTTTGCCCCCAAACCCATTTGTTTTCTTTGCAACAGCCTGCACCCCCAGCTCCTTCCATTCCTTTTGCATTTATTTACAATTTTACCCAAGCAGCTCCTGGAAATGCAATGTGACTTTGGAAAGAAAAAAGCCCAACAAATTAAGGCTAAAGGTATTTTTTTGGGGAAAAAAAACCAACCTACAAACCAAACCCACTTATTTTTTTTGTTTATACCAGTTACGCTTCTTTCAGGAAGCACCAGTGTGGGATCCCACCCCGGCATGAGCCCTGGTTGCTGTACCAGGGCCGGGCTCAGCCACGGCAGGAGCTGGGTGGTCAGCACCAGCTGCCTGCACCTTACCTGCACAAACCAGCCTGCCATGTCCCAACCCCCCCAGCATGGGCAGGTTGTCCTGGCAGCTCCAGTGAGCTGGAGCAGAAACGCTGCAGGATGGGGCCGAGGAGGTGCCCGTGGGCATGAGTTCACTCACCTGCTGGTGAGTTTTGCCCCAAACTCTCCATTCCAACCCCCAAAACCAGCTCAGTTCCTGAGTCTTGATGTGTTGGTGGGCTCATCCCAAGGGAAGCATCGCCCCTCTACCTCTGCCAGAGCTACAGGCAACGTAAGCTTCCTCATGAGACATGGAAAAGGGCATTTTTGGTCCAAGGAGGGAGAAGATTTCTGAGCACAGCTCCCTGCCGCAGTGCACCAGGCTGACTGCTCACAGAACTGAAAGAACGGCACCAAGTACAAAAGGATTTACTTTGTCTTTGGTTTTGTTTGTTGTTTTTTTTTTAAAAAAAAAAAAACCACAAACTTAGAGCAATTTGTTGCCAGCTCCTGTGCTGTACCTACTGTCCCCAGCAGCAGGTTTGAACCCCATGGGTAGCTGAGCAGGAACAGCTGAACCTTGGCTGATTTTCAGGACCAAACAGGAGATGCTGAGCACAGGGACGTGCCGTTCCAAGCACAGCTTGCGCTGCTTCCCACCCCGAGGTTCGTACCACTGCTCGCCAGCAGTATCTGCAACAGGGCGCATAAAACAACACCGAGTTCCCTCCCCAGGAGCCAGGAGAGGTTTCCCATCCCTGTCTACCCCCAACAAGGAGCCAGATGTTTCACAGGACAGGGACTGGGCTTTCGGACCAGTTCCTTAAAACCTCACCTTGGAATAAAAAAAATAATTTATCTCTTCTAACGAGCCTGGCTGGCAGTGGGGCAGACAGGCTCATGCGGATGGATGCTTGGTGGTGAGTGCTTTCCTTTCCATGAACAAGAGTTAAAATTCCAGGTGGGTTAGTCACCCATCACAAGTGCTCCTGAGCATGGAAAAGTAAATTCATGACAGCAAATTGAGAAGTGGAGTCTTATGCAACTCTGAAGCAACCACAGTGTTACTTGCTCTGCTAAATAAAACGTGTTGGAGGGGATGGGATTTAAGATGGTTGATGCACATCTAGAAATAACGAGGCTCTATCTCCCTGCTGCCTGAGGTTTTCTGTCCAGGACCTCTTGTTACACCACTAAAACTGCCCCAAGACCCAAGTGAAGTAAATTTAAATACTCTTTGATCTCTTCCCAAGACTTAATACTAAAAAGGCACTTAAAAAGAAATATTCTGTCTACCTGAAGAAAGCGAACAGAAAGTTTAGATTTGAGGACACAAGCTTCAGGGTGGTGGCTTTGAGGACCACAAGCAGATGCACAGGCTCCACCATCTCCAGGTACCCCAGGGATGTACCCCAGAACAGTTGATGATGAAGGAGATGTGAAACAACCCACACACACGAGTGGCCCTCGGGCATCTAAAATCCTTGGCCGAGCAGGAGAAATTCATAGAATATCATAGAATGATGTAGGTGGGAAAAGACCTTTCAGATCAAGTCCAACCATTAACCCAGAGCTGCCAAGCCCACCACTAACCCGTGGCCCTGTGCTGCCAGGAAGAAGCAAGGATTATTCTCCCGCTCCCCAGCCTGCAAAGAATAATCAGAAGCAGGTTCTGGTAATAAACCTAGCAGCACCCCATTGTATCTACCCACTGAGCCCCAGCAAGGCTCCCCTTCAGCACCCCCAGGCTGCAGGGAACAGCCTCAAGCAGCATTGCAAGCAGGATTTATAAATACACACCTTTGAAGCCAAACGTCCTTCATATGCCTTTTCCTATTGCCTGCTGTCACTCACCTCCATGCCAGGGAAGAGTCCATCTGCCATCCAGGTGCTCTGCTTCACTGCAAACCTTCCCAGAGGGAAAGGGCTCCCTCCCACAGGCCCCCACTGGTGAGAAATCAAAGAATCATTTTGGTTGGAAAAGCCCTTTAAGGTCATTGAGTTAACCCAGCACTGCCTGGGATGCTTCAACAGGGAGCAGGGATATATCTGGATGGACATTGCTCAAGTACCCAACACACCACAGCAACAGCCAGCACAACACCCAGACCAAGGAGCCTGCAGCTGGGCTCCTTCTACCCACAAAACTAGAGTCAAAGGGGGAGGAGAGGGAAGAGAAGGCAGCTCACGGCAAGGAGGGGATGCAAGGACTTTCAAAAGAAACATGAAAGCACTCTGCACAAGGTGCAAACTGATATTGGACTGGGAGGAAACCCAACAGGAGACCCACACAACTTGACATCAGGAGGTACTTCTGCAACACCCCATTGGAGCAGGTCCAGGGGAAGCCACGGGGATGGTTGGGGCTGAGGCACCTCTGCTGGGAGGACAGGTTGGGAGAGCCGGATTGTCCAGCCTGGAGAAGAGAAGGCTCTGAGGAGACCTTACTGCAGCCTTTCAGCACTTAGAGGGGGCTTAGGAGAAAGATGGGGACAGACTTTTTAGCAGAGCCTGTAGCGACAGGACAAGGGGGATGGTTTTAAACTCAGAGGGGAGATTCAGACTAAATGGAGGGAAGAAATGATTTATGCTGAGTGTAAGAAACTATGGACTAGGGTATTATTTATTAAGATTTATGTTAAGCCCAATGTAAAGATTAGGCAACAAAAGATAAGATCACCGCCAGGTGTCCAGGATGCTGCTTGTGAAAGATAAGATAACCGCCAGGTGTCCAGGAACCGACAGAAACAGGACAGACAACCCCATATAAGGACATATGAGTGAAGGGTCAACACCTCCACTACCTCATGAACACGAAAGTAAAAAAAAGTATAAAAAGGGACTGTTTGAACTGCTCAGTACGGCAGTTGGCGAAGCGCAGACTCCCCTGCCGTCCAGCGCTGTCTTTGCTCGTATTCTACTTGCTGTAATTAATAAAAATTTTAATTGGATTATGATCTATTGTGGTCTCAATTTATAACACTGAGGATGGTGAGGCACTGGCACAGGTGGCCCAGAGAGGTGCCTGATGCCCCATCCCTGGCAACATCCAAGGCCAGGCTGGATGGGGCTCTGAGCAACCTGATCCAGCTGAGAATGTCCCTGCCCATGGCAGGGGGCTGGACCAGGTGGCTTTTGAAGGTCCATTCCCATCCAAACCATCCCATGATTTCTGCTGCTGGCTGATGCTCACCAATACCAGCATGGGGAAGTTTACCTCACAGCTGCACTGAAAGCCCCCTGAAATGCAAGCTCCTGAGCATTACAGCTGGAAGACCACAAATTGCTTTTTAAAGGCAGCATGTAAAGCCAGATTATTTGCACATGAAGTCACTCAGCCACACCAAAGCTGGGCCCATGGTGTATTAAGCACAGGGAAACCCCCCGGGGGAGGGGGAGGGGGAGGGGAGGGGGAGGGGGGGAGAATCAGCCAGCCACAGCCCCCATGGGCTGCTCCAAGTGACAACTATGAAGACAGCAGAACATTCAAGTTAATGGAAACAAGTCTTTAAGTAACTTTTAATACCAGAAAAATAAAACTCTTATAATTCTCTTTACAGCAAATATATCAGTGCTTTGGCCATCATAAGTTAAAGGCCCTTTATCATAAAATATATGGTTTTTAAACATTACTCAAATTGAATTTATAATCCCTATGACCTCCCTACATATACATAACAAAAAGTGTAGAAAAATTAGCAAATACTAAACTATAGTGATAGTTTATCATTCTTAGTTTGTAGTTTATAGAAATGGTATATGCACCTAGTATCTGTCAATTCCTTGGCTTATTAGTTGCAGTGTACAATGCAATAAAATACAAAATACATGCTTGGTGAACATTTGTTTGCATCTATAAGATTATGGCTAGAGATTAGGTTTCAATACTGACATGTAACTATTCTATCAAGCAATTATAGCATTAAAGTTATGCAGTACATAATATGCTATCAAGGCAACTTATACTGAAAATCATAAAATAAAAACCATTATTTGTAAACTTTTATACAAAATGTAACTCTTCAAGTGGAAATAAAAAATAAAATTTTCTGTATATTTACTAGTTCAATACACATATAATTTCTTTTTTGTTATACTGAGAAAAAAGCTTTGTCTTGTCTTGGGAAAATAATGCTTCAAAAAAAATAAAATAGAAAAATCCACCAGAACTCCACTTTGTCTTTTTTTGTTTTTGTTGTTTTAATATATGCCAGCACAGATTTGGGAACACACTGAGGATGAAAAAGCTAGGAACATCCACAGGTTGAAATGTAAGAAGCACATTCAGAAGACTTTTTTTTTTTTTTCCCTCCTTGTGATTGGAAAGACAGTTTTGAAATGAAGTAAACTGATTGCAGGGCCACTGTCACAGCTGCTGTCATGAATAATACAAGGGCACATACGCAACTCCCCCCTTTTTCCTTTTCCTTACTAAAAATATATATTTATATATGTGCAAGACAAATATGGATTGAACATAAATGCTTCACATTTTGAACTAGATACTCTTTAAAAATGTAATTTAAGAACAGCTTGATCAGACTAATGAACGGAATGTCAGCATCCTCAATGTAAGTCAAAGTATGTGCATCCCAAAGCCCTTACTGAAATGGGATGAAGCCAACCAGACTTTTCCACATTACACTAAGAAAAGCAGTGGGTAGGAATTCAAACACCAAGATGTTCCTGATCCTCTGAACATACTGCCCTTAACTCATCAGGTGAAATGGAGGTGCATCAGGCCGCTTCTCTCCCCCGCCTCACTGCCCTCATTATCTAAGCCTGCCAATAACATCATCCATTTCAATAATGAATCAAACTATGCTTTTTAAAAAAAAAGTATTTGCAATGCTGAAGAATTAGGCATAAGTTGTTGCATGAAGCAAAAAAAAAATAAAATTTCCCCAAACCTGTTTTTCAAAACTGGCAGTGTAAAGAAGGCAGCATTGGAATTGTTGTTTGATATATTGATAATGCCACAAACCCTCCATGGCAGACAAGTACTTCTGTGTTCAGGGGACAAGGTTCATTGCTGCCAGCACACAAGTCAAACGCTTAACAGAGATCCTTTAGAAAGCCTGTAAATTTTGTTTTTTCAGTTGTGTAATTGATGAAAACTTCCCCTCCCTGTGCCAGACCATCACACCAGATGTATCTCTGCTAAACATGCCATCTGCTTAAACTGACCAGACAGAGACCACCTAGGTTTAGTGTTACCGTAGCAGCCTTTTGAGAAAGTAGAAATTTATGAACAACTTCAGCCTAATCCCAAGAAAGCCCAACAGTCAGAATTCATTAGGAAGTTTACTAGAGGGTACCATTACACCCATGTCTTTAAGAGTTTTTAAGAAGTCCATATATAATAATATCTGTATATATTTAAGAGTGAATTTGGATTGCTTGAGTAACAGCTGTCTGGCAAACGGGACATGATGGAGTTTCCTTTTCACAGATTTTGTTGGCACACTCCATGCAGAAGAGATTGTGGCCGCAGGGGACCAGGGCTGCAATGACTTCACTCTCAAAGCAGATCACGCAGTCATGCTTCCGTCTCGACTCGGGGGGCGAGCTGGATGTGGAGCCACCGTTGGAAGAGGAATAGCTGTTGGTACCATTGGAAAAAGCAGGGATGTATATGGGAAGGCCAGCTTGGTGGCCGGTGCTAGGCAGGTCACTCCTCACTCTCCTAGCCAGCAGGTGATCGAGACTTTCCGGAAATGTGGGTGACAGGCAAGGAGTAGATGGCTGGCTCCCTCGGCGCTGAGGCTTGGCATTACTAGCAGGGTCGCTACCAAAGCCAGAGAGAGGGTTTACAGGTTCAAAAGGAGTCCAAAAGGTTTGGGAAGGCATCGGTAAGGAGTCATATGCAGGAGAGTCGACCGCAAGGTCTTCCGTGCCCACCGAAGGCAGTGCTTCTCCAAACCAGAAGTTGCCCGTGCCGAACGGACTCATGGGGCCGAAGTCAGCCAATCTATTGCTTCCAAAATAGGAATCTGTGGAGCCACTTCCCAAGGAGCTGGAGCTGTCATTTCTATAATTAGAAATCATTCTGGTGCAGCTAGGAGGGACAGGATTAGAAGCAAGCCACACAGACCCAAGAGTGCCACCTTCGAAGCTCACGTCAGTACCATTGTAATGGAAATCATTCTCTTCGTTCAGCTCAATGTAGTTCCCAGTACGCATGGCTATATGCATCTCTATCTCCTCGCGTGCACGGTCAACGTTTTCGGGCATTCCCGTGACTTCGAAGACAGGCTCCTTGTCTCTGCTGGGAGTGACTATGTAGGTATGGGTCTGCTGCTGAATTCTTTTGATTGTAGCTCCTTTTGGTCCAACCACTAGCCCAACTACACAGTAAGGCACCCTGACTTGGACTGTCGTCTGACCTGGCAGGTTGGGGGTACATGGCAAACCTCCAAGGGCAGGGCTGTTCTTGTTGCGTGATGCTCTGATCATGGAGAAGTGTTCAGCAGCTGACAGAATTTCCCTTTTGGCCATGGCTACGTCCTCTTTTCGTCCAGTGACGACAAAGATGGGCTCTTCTCCACGAACGGGGGTCTTAATGTAAGTATTTGTCTTGGCCCTTAGTGCTTTTATTTTGCAACCTGTTTAAAGGAAATACATGCAAGTTTAGTAAGATATCTAAGTTTAGACTACTTTCTTGTGGCTTTCCATTTTAAGTTGTTTGAGAGCTTCAAGAAACCATAAGGTGAAACCAGAAGCAGCTGTTTTTATCTCTGCAAGCCACATTACAGAAAGTGGTAACAACTTCTACCTATTATTTTCCAAACAGACCTCTTGACACTCGGGAGCCACAAACTGTTTTAGCAACATTTCTTGGGCTGCTTTAGCCTGTAATTTCCTCAATTACTATTACATGGTGAATAAATGTGGATGGCTTTTTCTCTCCAACAGCCACACTCGTGATTATCTCGTAAACATTGGTGGGTTTAAATTTTTTTCCATCATTGGGGTATCCTTCAGTTATTTTTAAGATCCTGCAAAAAGAGTCAAGGCTCACTCATATGTGCACATAAGTCTACTGGTATGCTAACCTTTCATTGACAAGCGTGACCTAAAATCAAACATTTACAAGCGAGAGAAGGGTATCTCAACCTCTGTAGGATATAGATAAAATTGATTTACTGAGAACTCTTCATTTGCTTCCTGTTAGCAATAAATGTTATTTAAACCTTACTCTTCCCTGTGGAATGAAGGAGCTACTCCTTGAACTGTCAAGTAGGAGTTCAAGCAGTTTGTTGCATGCAAATAAGGCTTGCTATGTGATATTACGTGCCTACGTGGAATTTCTCTCATTACCTGGGTAAACACAGTCTGAAAAAAGCACAAAACTTAGCGGAACATTTGTCTTTGGTTTTTGGAGACTGAATTATAAAGTTTGCCAGGACACAGTGGTGGCAGGCTCTTTCCTTAGATGCTTAAGGTGTTTTGGTGTGGTGCATACAGGAGCACCTTCTACCCATCACAGGACCAGAACAGCAGGCAGCACGAAATTAAGACACACAAGCAGGTCCATGACCTGCAAGAGAGCCTACTGGACTCAGTCTTAACTGAATTTCACCTATATTAAAACCAATTCAAAAGCACATCACCCTAAGTGTCATTTTATAGCAAACCTCATCTTGAAATGACTATAAGCAACATTTGCAGATCAAGTGTTTTTAAGCATCATTTCACTTGCAGAGTGAAATTTGTTCCCATTTTCCTCATTTACTTGAAGTACCTCATGTCTGGGTCCACAAAATAATCTCTCGAAATAGCATTGTGTCAGTCCCTTGCACCCAAGTACCACTAGTGATAATTTTACAGTTCAAAGGCCAAAGATGCACTTTATTCAGGACTATCTAGTAATAAAAAAAAAGCAAATACACAGATGCAAGCTGGAATAGAGGGAAGGAAGGGCTGCTTGTTGCAGGGCCCCTGCACACAGCAAGGAAAAAAGCTGAACACAACAGCCCTTTGTTTCCAGGACACAGCTGGAGAGGAAGTTCATTATCTTCCACAGCTTGTCAGGAGGGCTCTCAGAGGCCCTACCTCCACCAGAAAGCCCACGGAGGAGCATGGGAGGGCTCCCACAAGGGCAGGAGCCAGGCACAGGCAGGTCTGCACAAAGAGGGGGATGCAGACCCAGGAGCCCCACAAGTAGTTCAGCAAGAGCAGCAAGTATCTGCAGGGGAGGACAAACCCATGAGCCTCAGCCTCCCAGGACAGCCTACTGAGAAGGGCATTAGTGCTCTAGTAGATAGAAGAGGGGAAAAAACACAGGTGTGAGATGCCTTATGGAAGTAGCAAAGCAGAGAGCCTTTGAAGCAGTGCCATTTCCCTGCTCATAACAGACAGCAGCACCTCGCTTTGGCAATTTGCCTTTACTCTCTCCACCTCTTTGTTTGTGTTTCTTCCTCTTAAGTACATCTGCTCACCCGCTCGGCTTCCCATTCCTCCATGGTTACTCAGAAAAGATGGTGGGCTCAAACCTTAAATCCATAAGGATCCCTAAAATGGTGCTGCTGAAGTTTTCACACCCATCAAGCCCTCTTTACTGGAAGACCTGAAACCAAAGTCAGTCTCCTGATGTGTATCAATTATTCTCCAATTTACACAGATTATTTTCATTTACTCCACCCCACCCAAGCATATATCCTTATTTCCTAAAAATTATTGAGGCAGCATTTAAATACCAGGAGCATCTAGCACAAGACACACATATTAACAGCTATATAATTCTTTTTCATATGCCACAGTTCAGAGCCTACTTTATTCTAGATTCTGAAGCACCTTAGCAATTCTTACAGTTTACATTTTAGACAAGATTTTCCTGATCTTTTAGAAGCCCAGATCAAGTAAAAAATCTGCACCTTCAGCTCCATTCCCCACGTGAGTTGCAACACCCAGAGATTGCTTTGCCAGAGCCACATTTCCAAAGCACTCTGGTGCAAAGAAAAGCCTTCTCGCCTTTCTTCCTCAGGCTGCTGAACGATGCAGACCAAGGTGGGCAGAGCTTTTCTTTTAAGGCATGAGTCACATACCTAGAAAGCAGGGGCCAAACGCTGCCTCAACTCCCTGCAGCGACAGAACAAGACTTTTAAGCATTGGATAGCTGGCTTCAATGGAAAGCAGACTCCACAGACTGTCAAGGTCAACCCTCAAACTTGATCTGAAAAGTTAGGAAGAACTGAAGAAAGTCACCACATACAAAACCCAACATTTGAATGAGTCAGTCGATACCCACTGAGTTTTGCCTGCAAGGAGTGCTGGAAAACCCCGCAACAGCCAGTCATGTCAAAACACGAGGTCAGTAGCCCATTCTACCACCCCTGAAGGATGGTCTTTCTATTTGCTTTTACCCAGCTGCTCTGGCTTCCCACCCTCCTCCATTAGTCACTACACAGAGGCAATGATACGAAGCACAGTTGATCCCATCCCCTCTCCAACAACTCACAGCAACCAGAGGCACTGCAGCCACAATGACACAAGGTCGGTCAGCTATGAAGTCATGTGGCCAAAGGATGAATCAAGAAGTTTCCCAATCCCCTGAGCTAAGTAATCACAGAAAGACAAAGGGGAAAAAACAAAACATACCGCCCCACACTTTTGTAATAAATCATCAGATCATTGTATCTGAGATTCTGAAATACACATATAAAAAAAGCCTGAGAAGAGGACTTCTAGACTGGGAACTCAATATAATCAAACCTTTCAAAGTAATTTTAGTTTTGGTATGATAATGGAAGTTATGCAATACAAGTTATCATACTTGGTTCAGCAGCATAAGCACTCCTAAGCAACACATTCAGCCCTAATTACATACTGACATAGTTAATGCAAACCCCTTTAGTTTTGCTTTTGTTTAGGTAAAGATTTAGTGCTTGCAAAGATTTAGTACTTGCCTGCCCAGGCACCCGAGGAGAAGCTGAGCCTGTACTGAGCCCTGCAGGCAGTGTTCATCCTGTGCTGGCTGATTTGTATCGTTCTTCTCAAGCCTCCTCCCCGTTTTTCCCCTCAAGAGGATTATTTGACCAAACATTTTAAACACACTACGAACATTATACTCCCCAAGAAACTTAAAGGTAGCTCTGAAGGAACAGTTTACCTCACACTGCTGATTTAAAATGATCAAATACTTCTTTATTAAGAAAAGGCGACAGGGAGACAGATTATTCCACCCACCCACCCCCCCCGGAAGTGAGAGTGAAATGTAGCAGCCACAGCACTTGCAGTCCTTACCCATCACAGCACCAGCCAGCTCAGCCTTCACTCAGACTTTCACCTTTCATCATCACAAACAGGACGAGATAAGTCAAACCCAGTCCCAGGCCACTTACTCCATGAGGGAAACTCCCTGGTGGTGCCAGCAGAGCCAAGCTACCACAGCGGGAACACTGTGCACACCTGCCTCGCACCACTCCAGCCAGCCTGCTGCCATGGACCACCAGCAAAAGCATTCGCCTGACTCCTCTTCCCAGGAGAAATGGAACCTTCCTCTTCATTTCTTTCTTCTGCTGAATTCACCCCAATGCCACACACTGGGAATGGGACAAGGATTGATTAACAGATGAGGATCCTTTCGTTGCATGGTCTCTTCCAATGGGAAGAGAGTCCTTCATGCTTCTCAGTACCAATATTAGCAAAATGCAGCCTGTCAAAGCAGGGACACACACTTCATACCTATGTCCCTCCTCCAACTCTTGCCAAACACTGTGAAACTGGGCTTCAGGCATGCACAGGAACCTAAACCTTCTTACCATCACGTCTGTTTAACCTTGCCTCCTCAATTACATAGGGCTTTAGGAAAAAAATCCGGGGGGAAAAAAAAAAAGTTTACCTAAATAGAAACCCGGAGGGCACAGTGGGTAAAAATTCAGTGTGCAGCCCCTGTGAACCACAGTCAAATGATGATACCAGTTTGTTCTCCTCCCCTGCTCCTGCGGAGTACCTAGCTAAAGGGATTGAAACAGAGAACCTTCTGTAGCTCCTTAGACACACAAGCCCTGTGGGAAGCCACGGGTACAGTCTGGGCTGTCAGAGCAGCGAGCAGGGTGAAGCTGCATTAGCCCCAACTCTTCTCTGACACAGAAGGCAGGGCTGATGAGCAGCCCCGACCAAACCTGACATCCTCCAACATGGCCCCAGAGCAACCGCAGACAAAGCCGAGATCTCACAGATAGGCCTCCGCAGCTCGTTAGCACTAAAGACAAAGCCCTAGCTCACAGGAATCTATTTTTCAGTAGCTTTGCTGTTATCTGATGAAAGGCAATACTGTATTACAGCCTCCACTCTGCATACAGTCTTCAGCACCCTAACCACTGATTTTGCAATATGCTGACACCAAGCAAGGAGGCAATGACAGAATAATTAGTGGCATCGACCTGGAACCACAAGCTGCTGGTAGAGCCGTGGCTAATTCCTTGCCTAGAAAGTAAGGGCAGGGTCTGGGAAGTCCCCGCAGGGGGATGGCACAGCAGTGCCAGGTCAGCCAAGGAGAGAGGGGATGCACAGGGATTTGTTTTCACTGAACCTGCAACTGTTGTGTACAGACACAGCTTTAAAAGTAGAGCCTGTTAAGCCGGCACAGCCCTTATTTCATTGCTAAGTTGCCACAAGCTTTTAATTGGAAAGTGAGAACTCCTGCAGCTAAGGTAAGGAAGGATTTGCAGAGACTGAAACACTGGGTGTACCAGAAAGTGAACAGCTGCTGGGTCTGCCAAGCATAACACTGCCCACCTGATTAACAAACAAAGAAAAATTAATCTACTTCATTAAGAATAACTGCTGTACATGTTTTTCAGCAGAGCTGTTTCGTTCCCACAGGTGGTACAAGCTGCATTCTTTTGCTTAAACACTGAATGCTCCCTCTCAGATGACACATGGCTAAAAAAAAAATCTATCCAGTTTGTAATCAATATATGCCCCATTTATTAAGCAGAGATGAAGCTGCATTAGACAGAAAATAAAATCCTATTCCAAGTTGTTGAATGATTAAGCTTCCTTAAGCAGGCTGGCTACCCAAGAACATTTCTGGCACTCCACTAGGTTATTAAAAGTCATATGACATATACTACCTGTTGTCTGGTCAGTTGATGGACTGACTGGTTCACCTTTTGCCTAACATCAATTAATTCATCTTGCACCTTGTTTTAATTCATGGACTGGAGAATTTCAGCTCCCAACAATACTGGGTTTTCAACTGGCTGTTGAACATAGCTAGTTGATTCAAGGAAGCGGAGAAATTACTTTCTTCATCACTTGCAAAAGATGCCGGTCTGTACAAAAACCTAAATCTATGTACTCAGGCAGCTATTTATCAGCTATTATTTATTCTTTTCATTTTTGATTTTAGGAATGAAGGCTGTAAAAATATTGCTTTTAAGTTTTGTTTTTGAACAATTTTAGGAGACAGGCTAAACTTTGATAACAATTATCAAATAGATTTTTTTTGAAAGCAAGTTTTCATTTATTTTTATGGAGCTTTCCGTACAGCAAGCTGCAGAAGGTAAACAGAGACACCTCATCACAGACCACAGCATCCATCCGGAAGACAGGACCAGACCAAGCACTAACAGCTTTAACTGCTCCCCATTAGCATTCTATAGTGCAGATAATAGTCTGATCACTATTTGGGTTAATTAGACAGTAAGATTACGGCTCCTGTGTGACAACTAGACACAATACATGCCAGAGAGCTAACAAATATGAGTACACCATGAGACAGGCACAGCTTGCAGCTGGGATTTGCTCAGGCTCACAGGGCAGGCTGCTGGCAGGTTTGGAAACAGGAGGTGACAGTCCCTGAAGAAGAGAGCAGGCTAACTGCTTAAATGGGCACTAAGACATAGGCAGATTTTAAGGAACAGCTGTTTTGTTCACCACCTCACAAAGTGATCTCCTCCTCCCTGGTGGTACCTGAAACGCAGTTCCTCAGAGATGTCCGCATGAAACACGCAAGTAGAGTAGCGAGATTAACATCCCTGGGCAAAAGCTCTTCCTGCAGACTACCCAAGCGCTAGTATGTGTGGATAACTGGCTAGCTGAAAAAGTTCACATAGACATAGTCCAGCTGGCTGGACAAAAATGCACATTGCTCTCAGCTTATCTGAAGCAAAGCAAAAATACACTGTCTTTGGCTGTCCTTGTTACACAAGAACAGGAAGATTTTGGTGGGAAAAGAATGTTGCAGGTGGGAACAGATAACTACAGAAGAGAAACTAGGGGCGGGCTTGGTATTTAGGCAACTAACCAATAATGAGCTTAACTTTTGTAATATGTATGAGCTAATTATAACAAGGCATAAAAGGTGACTGTAAGGTTCAATAAATGAAGTTTGCTGATCACTCATATTGAGTGACTGTGTCTTCCCTCCATCGCAACAAGTATGTGCTCCTGCTCTTCATCGGGTTGCATTTTTTAGAGGACACTTCCTATTTAGCACAGCAAGGATGCTTTGTAATGAGAACCCACCAAGCAGAGCTTCTTCCCAAATTTACAGTCCAAAACGTGATACGGATACCATTTCAACCCCAAACTTCAAAGCAAAGTTTTGGCTTTCTGCTCTGGAGTATGGCTGTATTAATGGTTGCAGGGAACAACTGTACCTCAGAAGTGCTGTACCCTGGTAATGACCATCTTTCACTTCTAACTGTAATGACACCGCAATAAGCAATGCTAAAAGTAGGCACATACGTGACATTAGTGTAGAGAAGAAACTCAACTGACAGCCACTCTGATAAAGTTATTCCAAGAGAAGACAAGATGACATACAGGTCTCAAAAAAAATTAGAGCATTTTATGCCAAAGACATTTTTCCCTACCTCCTGACCCCAACATTAGCTTACCACTACAATCAAAGGCTTTTAGTTACACTGCAGTTACCAAACCCCCGTGCCTGCCTGTGGAACATTTCAATATTACTCACACTATATATAGCGACCGAGACTGCTCCCATTGTAATTCCATCACACTTACCCATTTCTGGGGAGCAACTGACCACTTCACTTTGTATTTTTTACATGTACAAATGTCAAGATGAAACATTACTTTCCTACTTATCATCCAGCTGGAACTGCAGAAGGGTTTTTAGGCTAGATACTTTCCAGACCTGCACTTCAAGCCTGAACACACCAGGCACCGCAGCTACATGGGCTTGCTTAGGTACCGGGAAGCAGGACAACCTGGAGATCTCGAGTACTTCAACTGAGAGCCAAGGAATCATGGTCAACTACTTGGCCATGCCAGACCACAGGAAGCAGGATTTTGTTTGGCCCTATTGCTGCCAAGCTAACAGGTGGGAAGAGGTCAGCTTTAAGTGTCTCCGATGATGCCGAGAAAGCTTCCCAAGAGAGTTTGTGAGCTCTCAGGGATATTTCCCTTCTCTGGGAAACAAAATCCCTGGCTCCAGAACCACACAGAAACTCTTTATTGAGTATTTCTTAGTTATGCATCAATTTATCAATCCATTTAGATATCAATCCTGTACAGAATGAAGTAGTCAGCCTGCACACTGTTTCCTTCTCTATCAGGCTGGGACAATCTATCAAATCAGCAATCTTACCAGCAGAGGAATATTCCAATTCCCAAGACAGATTGCAACTCAGTAAACAAGTTACATGCTGCAAAAGAGCTAGAGGGCAGCAACTTATATTATTAATTACTTGCACTACTGCAGCACCAGGCCCATGGCAGCAGCTGCTGAGCATAATTAGAAAGATTCAGTAGTAGAAAAGCAATCATGAGAGAGAGTACATCCAGGCCACTACAGGAAAACAGTTGTTTCCATTAGGAACACTGATCTAGTGAATGTAACAGATTGGTGCAAGCAACAGGATTGGGAAAGTTGACCTGCCCAAGGAGGCTACTAAAAAGGGACCACCACTCAACATGCCACACAGCATGCTGTGATGGCCAATAAAAGGAAGATTTAAAAAACCTACACAAATCTTCACCTGCACCCAATCTTCAATTCAAAAGTGCTGTGACACCTGTTTTTTCACACATAAAAATCCTACAGTATATTGTAAAATGAACTAGAATGTAAAGAGTAAGAGTTACTGTGTTATTGTTCAAAGGAGCAGAGAACTCTGTGCAGGCCACAGAGCTACTGACTCATACCAGTGAAGGAAACTGAAAGAGAGAAAAAAAGGAAGACATTCTTAAAGAGTAATGAAATTGGAAACAAATGCTTGATTTGGAGCTTTTTGGTCTTGTCTTTTGATTAAATAATAATTAAAAAAATAACATTCTAGTGCTCAGCAGCCTTTTTTTTGTTACAGCAAGTTTGCAACCCTATCCCTGTTACATTTTTTTGCCTGCAAGGGGGAATTGGCTCTGTGGGGTGAAGGTATTGCATGAAAAAAATTTAAGATCCGAGATGTCCAATACTTTGTTTAGAACAAAGCTTCTCTTCCAGAAATTCAGACCACAGTGCACCAGAAGAGAGAGCAACATGAGCTAAGACAGGGAAACACACAACATCTGCTGACTTTAACAGCTTAAACATTCATCACTGTTTTCTCATGCCACAGACAGGTTAACCCAGTGCAGTTCAGAAGCACTTTAATCAGGATTTCTTTTGTATGCGTATGTTATAAACTTTTGTTACAAAACCCATACTCTTTCAGAACACAGCTATTTTACAAGAAAAACAAAAGGACCAGAGGTTTAGAAACTGGCATTTATATTAATTTCAGCTTCATAAAAAAAGTCTTACTTATGCAGGTATTCATACATTAAAGTCTACAGAATTTCTGGCAGACTATACAAAGAAAAAAAATCTCTAGCATGCACCGTTTGGTGTGCTTCCCACCCAACAAGCCAGACAAGAGCAGCATTTATGACTGAGGATTTATGATCCCAGCTGGAGAACCTGCACCCTGACACTATGCAACTCAACTTGGAATTTTGCATAGCACAAATGACAAATAGCAGAACTGAAATGATGTTTGTCACACAGTACCAGAGCAATAAACCACCAAAACTTCAGCAGTGACTGCAGACTGTGCCAGGCCACAGTATGTTCACGTGTTTCAGTTCCTGGAGTTCCAGGCTCTAAAAATTACAAGACTTCCAACTTCTTAGAAAAACAGCTTTTATAATGGATTTCAACAAATACCTCAAGTTTTCTTTCAGTCTTTAGAACAAGCCATTTAATACAGCATTTAATAACCTACTTGTTATAGAAGATACAAAAAATAGTAATGTGAAGTGTAACTGCCTTTTCAGCTTTCACTTAAAATAAGTCAGCTGAAACTGTGGTCTTTGTGGCAATCAGCTGACACCGAGATACACAATTACTTCAGTCATGCAGATTAAACTTACTCATGAGAGTGGAAATCTTAAGGCAGGGGTCCTCAAACTTTTTAAACAGGGGGCTGGCACGCAGATGAAGTGGCAGGAGGTCATCTGCAGCTGCTTGGTTCCCCCCCCAACCCCCGGCGGGGGGTGGTGGTGGTCTGTAAATACCGGGGGCCAGATTTAGGACCCTGGGGGGCCATATCTGGCCCACGGGCCATAGTTTGAGGACCCTTGTCTTACAGCATCCAGTTTTAAAAACAATATGCAACTCTGACTAGTTAGCTATGCTTATGCTGACTACTTCTTACAGGTCAGGAATTAATAACCAGTCACAGCTACATAAGTATTGTCAGTAATTCAGTAACATTATTATCACAACCCACCAAGACATAAAACCAGACATACAGTTCTTTCTGAAAGGACTATAATTACCTCACCATAGGACATTTATGTACTGTACTCAGCTAACACAAGTTTTTGCTCCAGGATTGCTTTAGCACTGTTTCCACTCCCCGAGAGCGATAGCTATTGTTTTTATTTGGCCGTTCACCTCTGCCAGATAGTTATCAGCTACCAACAACTTAAGAATTATTTTTGTTGTTTCAACTTACAGGACTATTTTAAGCAAAGTAATATTTTGCTCAAGAGCCCACATTCAAAAGCAAAGAGCAAAAAGGAGCCCAAGATCATTAAATATGCATAAAAATGTTATTTTAGTTGCAAGGCTGTCTCATGCAAAGCAGTTTTGTCATTATCAATTTAATCAGTGAAATAGGATGATATCATTCCTCCTCTTACTCATCTGGGGTTTGGAGACTGCCCTGCCCGTTTCAAGCTCTGCAACCATCATCCAAACTATGTGTACTGAAGGAAGAAGCATCACACTTTACAGTTAAGTAGCTTCAACTCAAGTGATGTCTTAGAAAAGAACAGTATTGTCAGCTTTATCAAGGATATAAACACTTGGGAAATCTCGTTACTTGGACAGTCACAACACTGGAATACATTAGCAAATATATTCCAGCAATCATTATCTGAAGACAGTTAATACACTCAGGGATGCAGCACCTCCCTACAGGACAGACTTTTGTCCCTTCCAGCATCTCTCAAGTTTTCTGTTCATGTCTTCAGACACCACTCCTCTTTTGTGCATTATTCGCAAGAGCTTTTAGTGTTTAAACATGTCCTTTTTTTAGCATAAAGAAAGTAGTGGGGAGCACTAAAGATTCCAGTGAAACTTGTCAAATCCTTCTCAATGCCCACCAAGCCATGGCAGGACTACTACAGAAACCCACCAACTTTATATATGGGAAACAGTTTTCAGGTGATCCACTGCAGACTTTCAGAAGTCCTTCACATGCTTTAGAGATTAAAAAAAAATAATCTTCCAAGTTAAACCTCCTCAAGTTTTTTTA
Source organism: Falco rusticolus (assembly GCF_015220075.1). Classification (NCBI taxonomy): domain Eukaryota; kingdom Metazoa; phylum Chordata; class Aves; order Falconiformes; family Falconidae; genus Falco; species Falco rusticolus. The sequence goes on along the minus strand of NC_051209.1, from coordinate 8,262,936 downwards.
AGTCTGGATACACACTTATATAATTTTGGGTATACTCCCTATGCCAGCTTTTTTCAGTCAAACAAGGTCACCTCCTCAGCAATGCAGCTTTCTTGCTACCACTTCTCAAAAGCACTTTCTCCAACTTTTTTTTTTAACCCAATGCAACTTTGTGCATGCAGAATTTTTTAGCTGCTGACAGCAAAGGAAATCACTTTTCTGATCAGCATGATGACTGGCCAACTTACCAAAGGTTGGATTCAACAGCTAGTTCAAATTCATACAGGAAGTCTGTACAATGCCATGAATGGAATCTAGTTTTTCTGGCTTCCAGTCACATGCCTTTAGAAGAATAAAAGGATACAAATATCTCCTCCTTTGTTGTTCACCTTTGAGATTCTTCCACTTCAAAGACTACAAAGAATTATATTACACTAACCCAACCAGTGTCTGTCAGCTTCATTTTGGGGGGTACAAGGGGAATAAAAAAAAAATTGAGAACATCTAAGATTCAAAAAACACCCAACAAAAAAGCACAGGAAACCCACCAGGTTTCAGAAATACTACAGAACTTTAAAGAAGGAATTCCCAGAAGTCATTAAAAGAAAATCCTACTTAAGCCTTTTCCAGTGATACAAAGGCTTCCAGCAGCAACACACTGAACTACTGGTGCCTCCAACGTAGCTTCACAAGAAAACAGTCAACCACAAAGTACATTTCAGGCACTTCACACCTTCCAAAGCTGCAACATCCCACATCTGTGCACAGCTACCAGCACAGATTCGGCAAGAGCTGCTACCCACATGGGAACCTGCAACACAGCAACCTAGAGTGGGGCTGTGGGAGCACCACCTCACCACCTGAAGTGCTATATTTATTTCCAAAGCTTGCACATAATTGAAAAAAGTGTTAAATGCAAGCACTGTTAAGGTTTTTTGCTTGTCTACAGCTCTCTTAGGAATTGGGGGCTCCTTCAGTCTGATACTGTGTCTGGAATTTCTCTTCCTCCATGCAAAAAAAATTAAATTTGGATAAAGAATACTATGGAATTCTGGTTATCATTACTCTTTCAATTAGGGGGTTAGGACTTACAATAAACATGTTTTCAGACACAGCACTGAGGCCTCCATCAAAGCCTAGATCAAACTCAGCATTCATGGTATTTCAGAGCTGATGTTTTTGGGCCGCAGACTTTTCAAGTTCTTTTTATACCTCACGAAGACAGCAACAGAAATAATATAAACTTAATCTTCATGAAAATCCATCAGAAGTAACATTCCAATTGCATCACCCTTACATAATTACATATTAAAGTATTACAGCAGAGGAGCCTGGCATAAAACTTCAGCTGAATTTGTTAGAGACAGTGCAACCAGCTGGTTACGGTGCATGCTAGGAAGAGAATATGCAGCACCTTCAGTTTTAGAGAGCAGAACAATCAAAGGATGCAGCTTCAGCCAGCCTTGCTCAAAGCAGACCAAGCTGCACCACAGCTGACACCACTTTGCTGGGCTAGAGCACAAACACATGCAAAGCAGGTGGATGAGAGCACAAGAGCCTCTAGCCCATGCCATGAGCCAGCACAGCTCTGGGCATAAAAGGAGATGCAAGGGCTAGTATTTCTAAGAAATCTGGTAAATATTTAATGGAACCAACACAACTTATGTAAGTCAGTCTCTAAATGTAAATCTCCCTCGAATGTGAATTTTGAAGGAGGTCCTTACGCAAAGCTTTTGGGCAAGTATATTTGGCAGTGATTTTTTTAGTTCTCCCTCCACTCCTTCCCCTTTTGTAACCCTAATTCTGATACAATCCCTCCCCCACAGAGGCTAAATATTTTATCACAAGCTAAACAGTATGACATCAGATAAGAAATAAAAGCAGAAACAGCAAATGAACTCTTCAGGAACAGTGATCCTATTTTTTATGCAAACTCCATTAGCTTGTTTTTAAGGGACTCAAAGTACTGAAACATACACTACTGGGAACAATCCTGATCTGGTGGAGAATAAACACAGCAGCCTGACCAGTCCTTGAAGCCCAACAGTTTGTATTTCTCTTTTAAAGGGCTGCAGCAATAAGTTTTCAGTTCTGTTTTCCACCCTCCTGCCATCCCCAATGACACATGGGCAAAGTCTCAAGACATTCAAACACTATTTCTTGGAAAAAATATTTTCTGCTTAAACAGAATGGACCTGTCTGCATCAGAGGTAGCTACCTGCCAATTTCTGCAGCACAGCCTTTGGTTCTCCTTTGACACACCCAACAAAAACCCCACCCTTGACTGCTAAAAGCCTAAAATAAACATAGCAAGAGGAAAAAAAAAAAGTCTGCCTAAGCATCAGTGTTCAGTGGGCATTTTAGTACCACATTGGTTTAGACTGATTTTTACCATTTCTTACATACTCCAGGGGAAAAAAAGGAAACAAAAGCCACATTGATGTAGAGACCAGACAGCATAACCGCTTGTTATCAGAGCTGATCAGTAAACGAGACACACCACCCCCAAACCAATAAAGAGTAACACACAAAAAAAGGGAAGATGAAGAGTGGCAACTTCATTGTCTGCTTTTCCACACCTACACTCAACACTGCTCAGCACTTCTGATACACAAAAAGTGCTTTTAAAATTAGGTTTACTGCCAGAAAACTGGCACGAAACATCATCTTCCTAACTCCTCCAAGCACCACTCCCACAAGACCACATGAAAGGCCAACAACGAACATGACCTCACCGATATGACCTTATCCTAACGGCGTAACAGACACCCAGGGAGTCTAGCAAGAACGATCAACAGGAAGCCACAACCCCAGCAGAAAGACAAGGGCTTCCACCCAGAAGAGGGCTGCATGTGGCTCCTTTCTCCATCTTACTGGCTCCAGAGGTCCCACTTTGCCTCGATGAGCTCCATGTGAAGCTGTAGGAAGAGTGTCAGCCCAGAGCCTGCTCTGCCAGGCACTTTAAGATGCCTTCACCCCAAAGTCTCTGTAAAACACAGTCCAAAGTTCCTAGGGTGAAACGTGGCTTCCCACCGAGGACCACAAGCCGAGCATCACTGAGGACCAAAGCCTGTGCCAACACCTACCTGTCCACAGCCACACTACACACTGTGTTTTATAGCCAAAATGAACCATAAGGCCAAGGTCTGAGCAAAGCCAGCGTTGGCTCTCAGCTTCTCCAGCAGGGCCAGCCTGTCCCCGCTGGGGAAGCTGGGGTGTGGAGGTGAGGTAGGCCCCAGGGCCACGAAGCTCCTACAGAGGTGAAGGGGCTCCTCTAGCCGCCGCCCCCCCCCCCCCCCCCGGGGGTGCTGCGGGCAGTGGCCTGCCCCGAACGCCGGGGGCCAGGCGCCCCCCGGCCCCACTCACCCTGACGACCCACGATCTCGGCCACATGCTCGGAGCTGGGCACGGGCACGCACTCGGTGGTGTTGACGCTCTTTCGGCGCAGCAAGGCCGCCTGCTCGCCGTTGAGGCCCGCCGCCCCGTCGCCGCCCAGGCCGCCGCCGTAGGTGTGGGACAGCATCGCCGCCATCACGCCCTGAGGATCGTCCGCCCCGCAGAGCGCCTCCGCCGCCTCCTGCGCATCGAAGGAGGGCGAGAGCAGGACGGAACCCAGCGCCGGCAGCAGCGGGAGCGGCTGGGAGGGCAAGGAGAGCAGCAGCGCGGCCGGGTCCTCCTCCTCCTCCCCCGCCAGCAGCTCCTCCTCCTCCAACTCCAGGTCTCCCTCATCGCCCGCCGCCTCCTCCTCATCGCCAGGCCCCAGCTCTCCGGGAGGATCAGGCAGCGGCACCAAGCCCGGCCGCCGCCGCCGGGCTTGCCGCCGAGCCGCACCCCCCTCTCCGCCACCGGCGGTGGGCAGGCCGTGATCGCGGAGACCGAGCCCGGCCAGGCGCTGCTGGAGCAGCGGCAGTGGCGGGTAGTGCGAGGGGAGGCGCAGCGATTCGGCAATGGGGGAGGCCGCAGCGGTGCTGCCACTCGGCATGGCGGGAGAGGCGGTACGGGCCAGGGTTAGCGGCGCCAAGCCGCCATGCCGCAGCGGACAGCAAGCGAGACCGGAGTAGCCTAGGCAATGAGTCCACGCTCCTCAGCGCGCCTTTTGTCCCATGGCGCTCCCCGCGGCGGCGGCGGCGGCGGCGGCGGGGGGGGGGGGGGGGGGCGAGCAGGAGGAGAAGGAGGAGCAGGAGGCGGTGCCGGCCGCCCCGCGCTCGCCGCCCCGCCATTGGGCGGTGGAGCCGGTTCCTGGGCGGGGCCGAGGGATGGGCGGGGCCTGTGGGTGTGGAGGGTGGAGCCCGTTACCCGCCCGCCTCAGGCCCTCAGGGAGCCTGCGCTTGGTCGGGGGCTGTGAGGGAAGCCGGGGGGGCGGGGTTCAACCCACCCGCCTTGGTGAAACGGGGCAAGAACGACAACACATTAAAAAAAAATCACAAACCAAATAAAATCAATCCAGAAGCCATTGATAGATGCCTCCTTCCCCTCGTGTTTCGCTGGGTGCCTCCCTGCTGAGGTGAAGGCTCTGATACGAGGTAGGGCCCTGCGATTTTTCATGCCTTTAGTGTCTGTACGAGTCACAGGTGAAAATTGTCAGGCAAAACATGAAGGAACTTGTTTGCAAATGTGATCATGCTGGCAGGAAGAGTCAGGAATGAGATGGGACTTCTTGGTAGTGTTCAAGGCTGTCCCTGGAATGGCAGGCTGGGCTCTGGGCCCCTCGCTCCCAGACAGACCCTGAGGGGCTGGAGCATGTCCAGAGCAGGGCAGGGGGCTGGGGCACAAGTGCTGTGGGGAGTGGCTGGGGGAGCTGGGGGGGGTCAGCCTGGAGAGGAGGGGGCTGAGGGGAGACCTTCTGGCTCCCTACAACCCCCTGAGAGGGGTTGGAGCCAGGGGGGTCGGGCTCTTCTCCCAGGGAACAAGTGACAGGAGAGAGGGAACGGCCTCACGTTGTGCTGGGGGAGGTTTAGGTTGGGAATGAGGGAAAATCCCGTCATGGAAAGGGTGGCCAAGGCCTGGCACAGGCTGCCTGGGGGGGGCTGGAGTCACCAGCCCTGGGAGGGGGTCAGAAAACACCAAGATGGGGCACTTAGGGCCATGGATTACTGGTGGCCTTGACAGTGCTGGGTTAATGGTCGGACTCAATGATCTGAAAGCTCTTTTACAACCTAAATGATCCTATGATTCTATGACTCTGAAGTGAAATGATCAGTAGGGAGTGAAGACTACTCGCTGCTGTTTCATGTGCCAGGGGAGAGCGTCTGGGGAGGAACACAAAGCTTGTTTGAAAACATGATTATGCTGTCACGAAGAGTCAGGAATGAGACAGGGCTTCTTGATTCTGAAGTAAAATGATGAGCAGGGAATGAAAACTACTTGTAGAAGAATGGCTGCAGAAGCATGGCCATAGAATCTCTGAAGATCTGCACAATCCAGGCCTGGAATTAGAATAGGCCTGGAATTAGAATTGTGCTGAAGTTAGCAAGAAGGTAGCCTCGAGCTATTCTTGAATCCTGAGACCAAGTAACTTTGTTGTGCTAACAGGCCATGGCTGTAACAAGCTACAGCTGTTGGGAAGGCAGGTGCAAGGCCAAGAGAGATAGGGAGCGGAATGGGAATATAGGGAGTAGCAAACCGCAAGGCTGAAGCATAGCAACACAATTGGCTACATGGATAGAATGCTTATTTTAGTCATGATAATTAGGGGTGTGAGAACAGTGTGTGCTTAGAGGCTAATAACCAATTATATTTTTGTTTTGGGAATATGCATGTGTATTGAGTCTATATAAGTAGTGTTAGAAACTAATAAAGTGGAGCAAGATGCATAACTCATATTGAGTAATTTCTTGACTCTGGTGAACCCTTCTCCCAACAACTACTCACTCCTGTTTTGTGTGCCAGGGGAGAGAGCCCAGGGAGGAACACAAAGCAGAGGGTGACATGAGCCTCCACAAAAACAGACTAGAAAATGGTCTTCAAGAGCGGCCTTCAAGGTCAGCGTGAGCGAAGCTGGGTTGTTCTTGTAGTCAAGGAAAGGCATGTGTAAATGGTTGAAATGCAAATGTCAGAGCAAGAACTGGGGTTGTGTAGCTGCTCCCCGAAGATGTTAGGCTATGAAAAGGTTCTGGGGAAAAGCCCAAGTCTAGGTTAGAGATGCCAGTGTCAATCCCAGTGCAGGCAAAGGGAGAGGCCAGGGTAAGAGCATGGGCTGGCAGAGATGAAAAGTTCGGTATTCACCATGTAGCTGTGAGCTGGCAGACAACTGTCAGATGTGAGAGGGACAGCAGATCATTAGCTGGTGTAGAAAGGCAGAGGTCTGCAGCAGAAGGATCAGCCTGTACACTGTCGGCAAGGGAAGGGGAGATTTCCAAGAGAGGAGCATGATTTACCGTGCCGCAGGTGGCTGATGGGTCCAGGAGAAGGAGGATGGGTCTGGCAAGCATGGCAAAACCCCTAGAATGCCAGGGTGGAGGACTTTTGAAAAGAAACGAGGTCTGAACCAGAGGAAAAGCTCTCCAGACAGCAGCAGTTGGTCTCAGTGCATGTTCTCAGCAGCCAGATGTCTGTGTCATTGCAATCACTGGGGGTGTTAATTGGCACCCGGGTGGATGCTGCTCACAGCCAGACTGAAGTTCAAATTGCCTCGCTGTGACTGCTCCATTAGCTAGAGCCAATGCTTGTCCTCAGAGGTCCTCCTTTCAGGCCAGAGCCAAGCAGAGCTCCTGGACCTTTGTGGAGATGCTTTCTAGGTCACTGTGCTGGAGGCACAGCCCTCACAGTGCGCTCCAGATGAGTGGGGGCCTTCGTTTCCTCTTTTCACCTAGTAAATAGATAAATGAACACAATAGCCCCCAGATCTACTTGTGGAAAATACTCGTAAACCCAAAGATTAGATAATTGCCTGCTGAAGCCCATGGTCAAGACAGAAAGTGTTCTTGGAAATATTTTTTGAGTACTGGGGGCTGAAAACATCATTCCTACCTCGGGTCAGAGGTAACAGCCAAAACCCCTGGATGCAGTGAAAGAGGCTTTTACTGCCCCTGCTCACATTTGCTCCGTTAGCCTACAAAAATGCTCAGTAAAGACTTTCCCATCACTGCTGTTAGACTTCAGGTTGTATTTCAAAAGCGTCACTAATAACCAAAGCTCCTGCTTATTTTGAAAACCTCCAGTAGCCTTTTCCCTTTGTATACCTTTGCTTCCAAGTGTGAATGACTGGAATTATAAATGCAACTTTGTGAAACTGCCTATAATGGACTGATGTAATTGGCTTGAAACAATCCATGCGTTAAAATTGTTAATTATGATAAGAAGGGGTTCTTATGCTATGAGGGAGGTGAAAGTAGAGTTGAGGAAAAGAGAGCATAGAGAGATTGCTGCAGGGATGAATCCTCCCCAGGCTGTTGATAAGGCTGACACAGGCTTTTATGTTCTTGATGCTTCTTTTTCCCCCTTTCTTGATAAAAGCAGACATACAGAAAGGCTCAGTTGGACCTTTATACTGTGTGGAACATGTTGTGCAATGCCACCGCTTATGCTTTTCTTAATAAATCTCACTCAAATTCAAATGCTTTCCTCTTCTGTTTCATTATAGGTTAACTTTGGTGTTCTGTAGCATGCATTTTAAAATCTAAAGTCAGGCTCTGTGGGAACTCTCCCACTTGTACTTAGGCAGAATTATTTATAGGCGTAGGGTCGTGGGGTTTGGAGGTGGACCCAGCCTTGGGTGACCTGCTGTCCCAGGGTGACCTCGTGGCTGGAGCCTGAAATTCCTCTTCCATGCCATGTAAAATCCTCCATTCCTGGCATTGCCTGCTCTAGGTGACTTCAGATTTAATAATAAAAAAAAGTATTTGTGAAGCAGAGAGGTAATGTGAAAGGAAGGGAATGGTGAAATAAATGTGGTTTTGTTATCTTTCTCTGGGTGGGGAGGGCAAGGCTTTCAGGTACACGTGAGCAGAACTCGGCAGTTCAGCTTGCCTTGAGCTGCAAATCTCAGAGCATCAAAGGGATGCCTCTTCCTCCAGCCCTGTGCAGTAACATGCTGATAGTAAGGACACCTGCAGGGGCCTTTTCTGGGAGGTTCTGGGGTTTCCACATTGTATTTTCAAACACTCCCTGCAGGTGCTTGGGAGGTGGCCAACAGTGTGGGAGGACAAGCAGGGCAAGACAGGACAATTTCCTTACGAGGCTGGAAAGGAGAGAAACCAGAGGCTCACTCTGCGTGGTGTTTTTTTTCCACGATAGTGCTGATTTCTGTGTTGTCCAGACATTTTGCAGTGCACAGCAGCTCCCTTTGGCCTGTTCCCCCAGGTTTGCTTTCTGTGGGAAGGGGAGCGCTGCAGGGAGAGGGCAGGGAAAAAAAGGGAGTTGATGCATTTGTAGATCTTGCTCTGAAATAACATCACAAGGCAGCCAGGGTGTTCATAGAATTCCAGGATCAGAGAATGGTCAGGGTTGGAAGGGACCTCTGGAGATCATTTAGTCCAACCCCCTGCTAAAGCCCAAGCTCAAGTCCAGGAGCTGGAGAGTATTTCTGGGTGCCCTGGTTTGGTAGTAGCTAGAGGAACCTGTTCAGCTGCTCCTCCTGCTCCCTTCTCTCCCCATCCTCCTTCTGATCCATCACTGTGTCCCCTCCACAGCAGGTTTTGTGTTGGAAAAAGTGACACTGGACCGTAACTGTACATTATATATAGTATTTATTTGTGACTTTAAAAAACTTGTTAAGTGGAGTAAATGGCAGTCACGTTGTCTTCTGCAGACAAGCTCTGCTATTTGGTCATATCTTTTGAAGCCCTCTAAAGCTGATAAATAAACAAAAATTTATTTTGGCAGCATTTGCCAAAAGACTGAGAAGAGAATTTAATGTGAACCTAAAGGGAAGCAGTAGAGTCTTCAGTTTCAGATGACCTGAAATGAAGAGTAGTGGATCTCTAGAAGATATTTATACACAAATTACTAGGTTACAGCCGTGGTAACTGGGTGAAGTTCTGTGATTAGATTTGATGGCCTGAAAGCTCCTTTTTTCTGATGAACTCTGTCAAAGTTTCCATGATTTCATCTGGTTTGGCCCATCGCTGTTGGTTGGGAAACAAGTGAGGAGCACACAAAGAATAAATGAAGACTATGTTAGGCTGAGCATTGGTTGCACAGCAGATGTTCTCCAGACCATTTCCTTGCTCTCCTTCCCTCCTCTGTGCTCTGCCTGTCATGTATTTTGGCCGAATCTTTGCACTAGTGTTTCCTAGAGCTTTTAGGGCTGGCTGAAGGCTTTGGGGTGGCCCTATTTCCAGTTCTCTGGAAATGTCACTGGGTGTCGTGGTGACTTGTAGACAGCATTTTTCCCATGTTGTTTCCAGATCACATACCAGATGTTAGAGCTGGGCTGTCAGGCTGTGTCACAATGGCTTGCTTTCTGTTTACCAAATAATAATTTCCTTTCTGTCCATCCTAAGTCACCAAGTAGATGTGGAATCAAAGTACCCTTTCACCTCTCACTGCAACATTTCCTTTACCTCCACTGTTAACACGTGCCAATTTTTCAAGCATCCCATCCAGAAGCTTTTACTTTAAAAAATATCTTGGCTTTAAATCCATTGGTGCCAGCTCCTAAGTCAGGATGTTGCTTTCCCAAAGAGGAAGGCTTACCTTGGTGACATCTGCCGAGATGTTGTTTATCTCCTTACTGAGCTATGTTATTTGCCATGCTAACAATTCTGCTGTTTTCAGCATTAACCTTCTACCCGCCTCCCTGAAAACAGTGCTCAGGGTGCCCGGGGGCTGCTAGCCATGAAATGTGACTTCTGAGGGAAAAGAGGTTTCTTCTCCAATTTTTGTGGAACATCAAAATCCACCTCGTGTCTCTGTGGCTGGAGTTTGCTTTTCAATGGGGTTTATTAACTTTCTTATTTCCTGCCTCAACATGCTGTCTCTGGCTGCTCTTCACAAACTGGTCCCTGCACCCTTCTCCCAAATTCTTGATTCTTTTCTCAGGTATCTCCATTTTCCTCCCTTTATTCCTCTAGTCCGGTGGGCATTTTCTCAGTAGCGCCACAGCATGCACGTAGGGCAGGTGGAAGCAGGAGGATGCTTGGGTTAGAAAGTGCTGGTCCCACCAGCTGACAAGGGCAAGATCTCACTAGCAGGAGGAGGAGATGCCTGGAGGCTACAAACATTTCTGCAGTGGAGGAAAGGAAGGGGAAGCTAACAGCTCAGGGCTTCCAGGTGTGCTTCAAGCAGCCCAATGCCAATCTTATCCCCATCAAAGGCCTGGAAGGACTACAAAGACCATGTCACCTTGTTCTGTTCCTGCCATCATTGTGTGACGATCCAGGATGAAAACACAATTCCTTCTTGGTGCGACTGTTGCTGTGTAGAAGAATGGCTGCAGAAGCGTGGCCATAGAATCTCTGAAGATCTGCACAATCCAGGCCTGGTATTAGAATAGGCCTGGAATTAGAATTGTGCTGAAGTTGCTGTGCTGAAGTTAACAAGAAGGTAGCCTTGAGCTATTCTTGAATCCTGAGACCAAGTAATTATGTTGTGCCAAGAGGCCATGGCTGTAACAAGCTACAGCTGCTGGGAAAGCAGGTGCAGGGCCAAGAAAGATAGGGAGCGGTATGGGAATATAGGGAGTAACAAACTACAAGGCTGAAGCATAGCAACACAATTAGCTACATGGATAGAATGCTTATTTTAGTCATGATAATTAGGGGTGTGAGAACCGTACGCGCTTAGAGACTACTAACCAATTATATTTTTGCTTTGGGAATATGCATGTGTATCGATTCTATATAAGTAGTGTTAGAAACTAATAAAGATGAGCAAGATGCATAACTCATATTGAGCATCTTCTTGACTCCGGCGAACCCTTCTCCCCAACAATTGGCGCCCGAACGACGGGAAAGCTGGAAAAACTCTGCCTTTGCATTGCGACGGTGGGCTTTGCAAATTGAGAGTCGCTGAGAGGAGTTCGAGCAGGAAGGCGTCCGTAAGGAGTAAAGACATCTGAATCTGGCAGTGAGCGCACCTGCACGGACCTGCACCGGTAAGACCGTTTTTCCCTCGATAATGGAAAGGGAGGCGGCACTCACGCTATTAACTGATATTCTTGCTAAGCAAGAGGCTAGCGTGAGCACAAAGAAGCTCCATGAGCTCTGTAGGTGGGCGAATGAAAAAGGACACTTAAAAGACCCGCAATTGCTGTTTAGTGTGACTGAGTGGTGAGAGATCGGGGATTCCCTTTGCGATGCGATCCTTAGCGGCAGCAAGTAGGCCAAGGACTTGGGAACAACCTGGCGGGAGGTCATAAACCATTTACGATCAATGGTTGCGGAGAAAAAAATGGCTATGGCTGCTTCAGACCTCCTTGGTCGGGAAACCGAGTCGGAGTCTACCCGATTATTTGGTCAAGGCGTTCCGTCTGCGAAAGGCATAATTGTGCCTATTAAAAAATCTGCGACAGAGCTATTACACCCGACACCGTCTCCGGAGGGTGCCACCGCAACGGGTGCTCCACGCTGACCTGAAAGCCACTGAGAGCCGCCCCCCATGCTAGATGAGGACGAGGGTACTAGAGCGGGTCCGAGTGCGCCTCTGAATGAGAGCGCAGAGTCCGATAAAGAAAATGAGCCCACCCCAGCTGCAGCTGCCCTGATACCCCGACCCCGAACAAACCCTCCGACTGGACTCTAAACTGCTTGCAGCAGCAATTGAATGAATGTCATCTGCCTGGTCGTGATCTTCGGGTCCTGACCCAGGAAGGCGTTATCCTCCACCCTGCCGCTCCCCAAAGTCGTTGGTCTGGGGTTATACGAGACGCTATATTGGAGGGAGAGTGGCAGGCTGCTTCTGCTGTTGCATGTCCGGTGCGGACCACCGCTTTACCAGATGGTTCAGCAGCCGCAGCGTGGAAACCTTTTGATTGGAAGTTTATGCAGCAGCTACGACAAACTGTTACACAATATGATTTGCAATCAGAACCAGTCAAGCACCTGCTGAATTATTTGTTTGACTCTGAAATCATGACACTCAGTGACTGTACTTCGCTAGCCAGATTGCTTCTTACACCAGCACAGTTCCCCGCGCCCCGCCAGCGTGCCGTGCCGTGCCGTGCCGTGCCCCGCAGCTCCCCCCGCTCGCCCGCCCACCCACCGCCACGGATCCCCCCAGCTGCTGGCGAAAAGGGGAGTACAGGGTTCGGTGTGGAGCTGCAGATCGCACCCCCGCCGGTGGTAAGACCGCGACGAGTAAATCGCGGCAGGGCTCTACGCTAAATTCCTCTCTGTGAGGGGGGGGGCACTGTGGAAGGCCGCAACGAGTAAATCGCGGCAGGGCTTCTGCGCGCGAATATCCTTTCTGTGAAAGGGGAGAGCTCTGAGAAGACCGCGATGGAATTAGACGCGGCAATTAAACTGTTAACTGGCATCCTCCTTGGGAGAGGGGAGGGCGTTAAAGAGACAGAAGTGGAGACCTTAGTTCGCTGGGCACGAAGAAAAAAAAAAAAAAAAAGGATAAGATCCCCGAGCCCGCGTTATTCTTTGGTATTGTGGAATGGAGAGAAGTGGGAAATTGCCTCTGGGGTGGCGGTCGATAGTTAACATTCTGGAAACTATGAAAGCGGAAAAAAAAAAAATAGCGGCGGCAGCCATAGAAGCGTTGGGGGGAGATGTGGTAGAAAAGCCGGTGGAGCAGAAGGGTGATTCACCTAAGCCTTCTCTCTTGGCTACACTTTTCGGAGTTGGGCATCCTCGTCCTATGAAGGGTATGTCCGCCCCTGCGTGTTCAACAGTGCCGGAGCTTTTAGATAAGACAGCGGACAAACCGAAAGTTACTCCTCGAGAGCCTGCTGTAACTGAGCCGAACCCGGAAGAGGCGGCTGAGCCTCCCCAGGAGGGCGGGGCAGCGAGTCCTGCTGCACCAATCACGTCAGGGCGGGCAAAAGCGCCGTGCGATGACGTATCCTCCTCGTCCTGAAACATCATCGGACGGGTTTGAGGAAGAAGGTGGGGAGAAACTTTGTGATAACAATACAGAGAAATCCTTACAGGAGGTAATAGATAAATTAAAAACCTGAAAAGCGAGTTGAAATGAACCTGCCTACTACTTCAATACCTGTAATTCCTCCAGTTAGCCCAACTACCCCACCGATGCTGAACTCGAGAAAAGATCCAATTCTACAGCGTTGGTCTGGTGTTGTTCGTGATGCTATTTTGGAGGGAGAATGGCAGGTGACCAGCTCGTTAGCTTGTCCAGTACTGATTAATAATCTTGATGCACATAACTGGGACATGATTTATGGAAGGTTAATGATCAGATTTTAGTGATGGGAGTGTTGCAACCTGCTCTTCCACCTTTTATGATGATCCCTCAGATTTGGATAATTGTTGTGATAGGCTTGAAAGACTGTTCTGGGGTTTTTTTCACAATTCCCTTACACCCTGATGACACACAAAGAGACTCACTAACGATGATTTACAACCGTTCTGATCCTGGTTGCATGACACCAAAGCCAACAGTCCTCAAACTTGTTCACCAGAAGAGCAGGCTGCCCTAGAAGTTGTGTCCCGCAAGATTCAGACTGGCTGGTGTGGTCACCGAATGGCGAATCATCCGTTATCTTGTTTGGTTTGTAATGTTGCCACTTCACCTTTTGCCCTTATTTTGCAATGGCAAAAGAAAAAGGGGGGAAGTACGGCGATCGTTTTAGAGTGGTTGTTTTTGCCATTGCAACCCAGACATTGTATTTTAAGTCGTTTTGAAGCATTAGCGGCCTTGGTGAGAAAAGGAAGAGACAGGATTGTTGAAATTGATGGGATTGAACCAGCAGATATCAGTATTCCAGTCCGTGGTGATTATGAGCGGCTCCTGAGACATTCAACAGCCATACAGGAAGCCTTGATGAGCTATACAGGTGTTGTACACAACAACCGGCCAAAAGGACCTCTCTGGAAGTTGTTAGAACATTATCAGTGGATTGCGAGACCATTATGCTCAAAAAGACCAGTTGACAGGCCAATGGTGTTTACAGATGCAGGACGAAAGATGGAGAAGGGTGCGTGTGTTTGGCAATTTGATAATCAGTGGCAGAAACAAGTGATCACTGGTGAACCACGGAACAACCTTCAAACCTTAGAACTGAAAGCAGTTGTTGAAAGGGCAAACCGTACCCTGAAGGATTATCTTCAGAGACAGAAAGTATCGCAGGACATAGACGTAACTAAACGGTTGACTAAGGTGTTGTTTACCTTTAAACTATCACTTCCTTAGGGAGGGTAGAGAGGGACCACCTGTTGTTATACATCACCAAACAGCGTGAGGGAACCAAACAACTACAGTTCCTGGTTTGAATGTTTTGTATAAAAATATGGCTTCAGGCGTATGGGAAGGACCTAATCAGGTGTTATTTATCGGTAGAGGCTATTTTTGTATCTCCACAGATAAAGGACCTATATGGGTCCCTAGCAAGTTTGTGTGACCTGTATGTCAAGATCAGAAGACGGAAGAGAAGACTCGGAGCAAGCAGATGGAATAAACTGTCTATGTTGTAAGGGATGTAACCCGCGGATATTGTGCCAATGTATGCTATGTGGGGTAAAACGGTTCTGTAAGCCAAAGCTTAAATGTAAATGGTATAAAGAGTGTATGTGTTTGATTAGTAACTGGGCATGAAGCAAGAGAAATCATATGACTAGTGTAATACCATGCTGATTGGAGACAGCATACATCATCAGAATCTGTGAAAGCACAGATTTGTGGGGTGGAATGTGAAAAAAAAAAAAAAAAGGTGGAAATTGTAGGACTAAACATGTTTGAGTGGTGGACTTGGTTTACGGTCTTGATGAATTGTTTACCCATTGGCCAAAATATTTTTGACATCTTGCCTAGGACAAACATATGGGTGACATGGGCAAATATCACGGGAGTAACAGACTTTTGTTTAAGTCTGCAATGGGCAGGCAACCCCTTTAGAACTTGTTTAATTGGTATTCCCCTGCAAGAGAATGAAACAAATTTTCATGGTTTTTGGAATGTTAAAACAGTGGATCTGACTTCCAATCAGAATGGTACATGTACGAGTCCAAATGGGCAATATGTTTGGCCTTCTATGCGTAATGCAGCGTGGCAGAAAATGGTTATTGAGAATTTGAATCAGCCACATCATTTACCTTTGCAGGAGTTAGACCTATTGGGTAGCGTTGTACCTGTTGAATATGTTAATGTAACTGCAACTGGTATGGCAGACTGTACCCACATGTCATCACCACTTCAACCCATGAATGGCACTGGAGTAATTTGGTTTGGTGACCTGTGGCAGTTATGGCTGACACATCAAGGTGAATGGGGGTTTTATACAGGGTTTCAAAATCTAACTGGTTCACCTATTTGGGGTGAATTGAAAACTGGGGGTTTCCATGTAAATGTATCAGGGTATTATCAGTTGCCACCAGGAGTCTTTTTGATATGTGAGGATAGAACATGGCCAGGGATTCCTTTGAATCCTGTCGGTGGACCACGTTATTTAGGGCGGTTGACTTTGTTTGCTCCACATATGAAAAACTTATTGAAGATGACTCCACAATTTCATAGATCACGGAGGGCACTGCGCACCTTTGGTGAAACATGTAATGACCGAGTCGATCTGCAGTCTGTAACAACAAATGTCTTAGCCTCCATATTTATGCCAGGAGCAATGACTGCATTAAATGCTAAAAATATACAAAGTTTAGCGTGTTGGGGAGGGAAACAATTTAATCTTAAATTGCAGATTTTAAGTTCGTTACTGCTTGACATAGATAGTGTTAAGCATGCTACATTACAAAATAGAGCTGCAGTAGATTTTTTGTTATTAGCATATGGACACGGTTGTGAGGATTTTGAAGGGATGTGTTGTGTGAACCTTTCTGATCATTCCATATCTATCCACAAGAAGTTGTCACAACTGCAGGGAAACATGAAGCATATTCTTGCTGATGATAATCCCTTCGATGAATGGTTGAGAGAGGATTGGGGATAACAGGTTGGTTAAAGACGTTATTGATGGAAGGAATACACTTTGTTATAATCATTATTGTAATGCTTTTAGTTTTTAGCTGTGCTTTTTCTTGTTTAAAGAGAGTAATTTTTAACATAACCAATCAGGCCTGGCTTGTGCAAAAGAAAAAAGGGGGAATTGTAGAAGAATGGCTGCAGAAGCGTGGCCATAGAATCTCTGAAGATCTGCACAATCCAGGCCTGGTATTAGAATAGGCCTGGAATTAGAATTGTGCTGAAGTTGCTGTGCTGAAGTTAACAAGAAGGTAGCCTTGAGCTATTCTTGAATCCTGAGACCAAGTAATTATGTTGTGCCAAGAGGCCATGGCTGTAACAAGATACAGCTGCTGGGAAAGCAGGTGCAGGGCCAAGAAAGATAGGGAGCGGTATGGGAATATAGGGAGTAACAAACCACAAGGCTGAAGCATAGCAACACAATTAGCTACATGGATAGAATGCTTATTTTAGTCATGATAATTAGGGGTGTGAGAACCGTACGCGCTTAGAGACTACTAACCAATTATATTTTTGCTTTGGGAATATGCATGTGTATCGATTCTATATAAGTAGTGTTAGAAACTAATAAAGATGAGCAAGATGCATAACTCATATTGAGCGTCTTCTTGACTCCGGCGAACCCTTCTCCCCAACATTGCTGTAGCTGTAGTCCAATGGTGGGTTGCTGGTGGGTTATGCCATAGGAGCCTCCCCTGCACGTGCAGAGGAACAGTGGCAGGTGGGGAAGCCTGAATAATGCCTCCATGGAGCTGCTCTCCAGAGCATCTTTTGGACTGGGGGGGAATCACTGCCTGGGGGTATGGGACGCACGAGTGATGAGCATTTTAGGATCGCACAAAACTTATGGGGTGATTAGAGGAGGAAACAAACCCAGGGATCAGGGTGGTTTGAGGAGGAACAAAAGTGGGGAAAAAAGATGAAAATGGCTGGTTGTGTGTAAGCAGGTTGCTAGTCAGCAGCCTTGGCCGTGCCCTGTATGTGAGCAGTGCAATCTGTCCTGTGCACTCATTAAAATCCATTTCTAATTATTTTCTGGGGGGTGGACTCTGTTCTGTGTGTACAGGAGTCTGAGTGCCAGGACTGCAGTGGGATCACGGGTCGGGGGCATGAGCACGGGTATGCCAGCCAGCATGGGATCGCTACCAAACACCAAAGCAGCCTAGTTGGTGAAGTTATACCTGTATTATATATATATTTATATATTTCCCACTAATGAGCTTTCATCCTGCTCAGCCAGAGAGGGGACCAGGATGAAGCTGTTGGTGCTGTTTTGTGTTTGTGCGAGTGTTTCTGTTGATGTAGATATGCAGGAAGGCGGTGGAGCTCTGGGGGGCAATGGGAGCCCACTGGGGCGAGAGGCGATGCACCCAGCAGGCGATGCTCTGAGCATCACTCCCCTTCAGGGTGTCCCAGGAGAGGGGGGCAGAGGAGCCAGGAAGTTGTCGTTGGAGGGAACACAGTGGAGCATGTCTGAAAATCTGGGGGCTGAATGATGCTACCCAGTACCTATGGGCAAAGCAGCTGGAGGGATGCGGATTGCAGAATTTTCCAGCATCTTCTTGGCAGCGAAGGTTCAGCGACTGCGTGGAATTAAAGGAGCTGTGAAGCCTGTAGAGTGAGAAAACTGTTCCTGCTCACTTCTTTCAGAAAAGAGGCAGAATTTCAGGGGTATTTTGCCTTCTCAGAGATCTTGTGTGGGTATGAGGAGGGGTGAGCTCTTTGGAGCATTTGGGAAAGACTTTAAACTCAGCACGGCTTCTGCATTTTTGAGACCGAAGCTGTAGGTAGCAGGTACCTGAGGAAATGATAATCAGTGACCTGATTAAAAATATCCTGGTTGAAAGCCAGACCCTCTCCACTGGAAAGAGAAGTGTAATTCTGGTTGGCCATTGGTGTAAACATGAAAACCATTTGGTCAAACACCTCTCCATGTGGATCCAGTTACATGGCCAGCAACCAAACTGGTTTCCTACCAAGTGTAGACTGGGATTGTGCCTGGGAGGCAGATGGCTTCTTGTAGCAAAGAAAGTTGAAATAGCTTCATATTCTTCAGCTTGCAGATTTTCTTCTGCAAGGCTGTGGCACCAAAGCCTTATTAAAAGAGCCAAGCAAGAAAAGAAATAAAAAGGAAAGAAATTGTGTAACATCAGAGCCTGCAATTGATTTCAGTGGAAACACAGGGATAAAATGTTTGTGTAAGTCAGCTGGCACCATTTCATCTCATCATCTCATTCAGACACGTCGAAAAATTATGCCTGGTTTTAGTGTGCGTGTGTCTCTGCGGAGGGTTGATTTTTTTGTGAACAGCGGGTCCCGAATTTTTTTTGCCTGAAGATCTATTTATATACAAATTAATATCCGTTGATGAAGTGTATTGTTTATTAAGGTTGATTATTCATCATAGGTGTGATTTCTGTCATCTGGGATTGCTTCCTTTCCCATATTGGACAGCTAAAGGTTTTATAGGGTTTATAAAGTCATAGCATGCAATAAGCATGTTTGAATGCTTGCAAATGCAGGTATTTCCTTGAAAAAAAAAAAGCTCTTTTCCAGATAGATGTGCAAACACACATGTGTCCCTGCCAGCACTCATAAAAAGGTGAATAAAAGAGATAATTTGAAGTGAACTGTTGCCCAGAAAGGAAAGCGGCAGCACTACGGTGACTACGGGAGGCTGCTCCAGCGTGGGGTGATGACTGCCTGCATCCCTGACACACGGTCTGGCAGCGGGTGCAGGCAGCAGCAGCAGCTCTCTGCAAGGACAGCAGGCTCCAGTGCTTCTCCTTTTCTCACCCCCGGCATGATGGGAAAAGAAGCAGGTTTTTTGTTGTTGGACCACATGTCCTAGGGATGCACAGGCTGGGCATTTGTCTGATTTTTAAGTGAAAGAACCACAGTCACATCACTTAACATAGCCTGCCTGGGCACAAGGGGGTCAGGATGACAGACCGATATATTTTTCCATGACGTGTCAGCCAATCTCCAGAACAATTCTGGCTTAAAAAAGGGGCAAGGGTTTGAAAAAAAACAAACAAAAAACAACCTATCTTTTGAAATTTCAGCCAAAATCCACCAGGTTTTGTTGAAGTCACTTTCCTGAGACACTTCCTTGCAGGCTATGCTGAGCTAAACCCCGTTTCAGTAAGAACAGCTCAGATGGAATTTTAGCTCAGCCCTGCATATTTGTACAGTGCTGAGCCTATTTTAAGCTCTTGATTAACAACACTGCCCCCTCCTTCTGTGTAGCCTGAACAGATTAATATATCCCATCAGTAAGAATATTTTTCAGGTAGTCTAATTTATCCTGAGCTTGATTTTAGTCTACTATGTAAATCATAGAATCATTGAGATTGGAAAAGACCTTTAATGATGTAGAAGATACCCTGATACAGAATATAAGGATGCCTATATATTTAAGCACACACCACTGATGAAAACACCTATTCTGGAGACTTCTTGGGGCTCTGAGACAAAATCGGTGCCAACTGAGAAAAAGAGAAAATGTTTTTTTCTGCCTTCAGGTGGCCAAGCATCTGAGCATGGCTTCCTGCAGAGACGGTGACCTTAGGCAATTTTCTTCACTATCCGAATGACCTGGGGCAGTGATGTTGTCTTGACATCACCTGGCATGGAAACAGCTGTTATCTAATATATTTAATAGATTTCTGAGGTCAGAAGAGACCATTACGATCATCTGGCTTGACAGTTACTATGATCAATTGTGATATTTTGGGCTCCAGCCAGCAGCCTGCAAGGGTCAGGGAGGACTTTTTCCCCCCAGTGCACAATCAGTGGGTATTTGCTGGGTTTGGTTTATGAGTTTGTTTTCCAGTTTTGTTTTTAATCGAGGCATCCAAGGCTGGTTGTGGCTGGAGATGGGACCCGGTAGGGCCCTGTGATCTTGTACAGAAGCCGGTTCCCCCAGGGTGGTGATGTCTTCTGGAGATGCTAATGTGCTGGCAAAGCAGAGGAGCTTTTGGGTATCGTTTCTGACTCCACAGCTGCTATATTAACCCATGACCTCGGTCAATCCCATGTAAGATACAGGATCAGAACAAAGTTTTTTCCTAAATCAGATTGGAAAGGATTTTTTGCCATCTTCTGCAAGATGTGATGCTGGGTGCCAGATTGGGTCCCCCGGGCATTGTTTGTGCAGCAGCATCCTTGCTGGTGCAGCGCTCAGGCACTGCTGGTACTTCAGCCCATCTTCTTTGCCCATAGCACCCAAAAGTTCAGTTTCTGGAGAATAAAACCAACTCATCAGCCTGGCAAGAATCAGGTGCTGCAACGTAATCAGGTAGGAACTGCGTGGATTATGGGAATGAGAGATGAGGTTGGTTGATCTAATTGGCTTCATTAACCTGAAGGCTGAGAAATAACTGATACTGGCTGTATTATTTGACTTTTTGATTTATTCTTGGGCATTAAAGACACATAGTTCTCATGATTAGAGTAAAACAGGGCAGTGGGGTGGCCTGCCAGCTAGTGCCCTGGGAAGGTGAGGAAAGCTCTGTACTACCCAGCTTGCCAGGGAGTGGGAGTTTGCCGTGTACTGTGAATATAAATAACCAGATCAGCCCAGAATCAACAGTTTTGTCAGCTGTGTACCAGGGCTGTGCCAGCTACAGACTCTACATATATAATTCTTATTATAATCTTTTCTCTTAGACTGGTCCCATAATGATCTTGTTGCATAAGGAGGGAGTTTTAATGGGGTTATAAAAGGGAAATAATTCAAGTCCATTGCCAGTGGAAGGCTTTGTGAAGGATGGACTGCCTTGGTCCCTTCCTAAACCAAGGATTTATCCCCGTGTGTCTGAAAAAAAAACAACCCAACACATTGAGCTCCTTCATTCCAGGTGAGTGAAGAAGCATTGCTGGAGACCCAGCCAGGAACCCAGGCTCCTGTCTGTTTTGTGGCAGCGAAATAATGCCTTGTGCTTGACACTACAGCTGCTGTTTTACACCTCACTGGGTTTAATCTTATGAATAAACAGTATACTAATTGTTTCAGCTTTCTGGGCAGCAGGATTTGCAAGGCAGCCTAGTCATGCCAGGAATTTAAGTTTATGTAATTCGTCTTTTGCTGTGGATTGCAGGTGTGGCCTCTGGCCAAGCCAAGGGGTGAAACACCATGCGTTGGAGATGCCCCACGCTGGGTGAGAACCTGCTCGGGTCCTTATGCTGCCAGAGTATTCTCCACAGGCAACGGATCCTGTCGCACTGTGGTGCCGAGGGACCAGCTCTGCCGGATGCCACCCTGCTACAGTGCTCCTGCTGGGAAGAGCGCAGGGAGCAGAAGCCAAAGCAGCTCTGATAGCTTTGAAATCAATGCTTTCCAAGCAAATAAAAGAAGGGTGAGCTGTGCCAGGGATAAGGATGTGTAGCAGGAGAGAAGCGCCCCATGGTTGAACATATGCTTCACATTCGTTTTTCTTCCCACATGTGGTTGAGAAGCTGTCTGATTCACAGGTCCAAAGCCAGATTTTAGTGACTAAATATTCTTTATTGTCGGCGCCGGGTGTACGGGGGATCCTTCCACCAATCGTACACACCCAGAGGGGCAGATTATCTTATATTTATATAATGAAACAATGAATATTCCATTAATGCCTATACATATTCATTACCTGAACCCGCCTACCCTCGCTTCGTATGCTAATTAGCTTATCATTCTTTCACGCTTGCGCAGATTCTTCCAAAAATTGTGGGCCGGGGTCTTTAGAATGTGGGCAGTGGTCTATGGGAGGAAGGCCGTAGGTCTTCCTCATGGTGTACTTTTCACCTTAGGTCTCAAAAGTGATGAGTTGGCAGACTTGTAGAAATCTTTCCCAGGGTTTTTACAATACCCCTCGTAATTTTACTCAAGGCCATCCTGCTGTCCCGTTATCTCCTTGGTAGGGCAGCTTGCTTTGCAGATAAGGAGGACAGCTCCCCTTGCAGAGATTTGCAACTTTCTTGCCAGAACAGTCTATATATGATCTTTCAGACATTTTAACCCCTTTGTCGCTATACAATTACAAACTTATTTATGCATTAAAATGAATATTGGTTTATGAATACAAACTTGACCATATTATTTACAGCTTATTCACATCATTCCCCCCTTTTCTCGATACAAGCAAATTCCTTTGCTATTTTATCTTTCAAAAGTACAATAGAATAAGCATTTGAACAGAATACACACAAGTATTATTAAAACAGTCAACAAAACTATGGCAGCTAACACCTGTTTTAACCATTGTACATTAGGTAACCAGGAAGTTAGAGTTGTCCAAAGATTTCCAAAATCCCAAGACACATCATCCTCACTTACTTCATGTAATACCTTGGTTTGTTTCCATATTTCCTCTAAGTCAGTGGAAACTCTTCCACTTTGGTCCACGTATACGCAACAACTAGTATTTATAACTGTACACACTCCCCCTCGATCAGCTAACAGCAAATCCAAAGTCATTCTATTTTGTAATACCACTTGTGAGAGGCTAGATATTTCCTCTTGTTGGGCTTTCAATGCATCAATTGTTCTGTTTTCTAATTTCTCTATTATCGCAGATATATTGATTATGGTTTTTTCCAATTCACTCACTCCTAACCAAGGGACAAACCATCGAGGAAAACTATGGAATGCAGTAGGCCTCTCTATTATAGGATTTGTGTTTTCTCTTCTAATCCTTTTAATATGATTTCTTAAGTATCCTTGTGAGAACGAATCATGTACTGTCATATTAGGCACTACTGCTCCCAAGGTGCAGGTTCCCTTCCAATTTTTAGGTAAAACCTTTCGAGCTGTATCATTGCACAGCCAGTACCATCCTTTCCCTTCGGGCACTGGCCAAGCAGTAGAGCTAACAGACAGTGAAGTACCGATGTCTAAAGTGTTATTACGAAAGGACTGGGTTCCTACATACATTACGGGATTACAATCCACAATTCCCATTCCTTTAGGTGGATTACACCTTTGTACACAAGTATAATACGATTCATGCACTGCAGGACTACTTATTTCTAATTTCAAAATTTCATTGTCCCTGACATTCCATGAGGTATTTTCCCATAAATTGGTTAACGATATGTTCCTGGGTAAAGGAATTCCTATGAGAGGTATTCCCTTATTCCCATGTTCTGGCATATGAGTACATATCCAGCAATTTGTTTTATTCAAAACCTGGGAAATTCCTTGTATCAGGGACAAATGAGTATTTTGTTCCCATGACGTTAAACACAGATCGGGTAACCAACTTACTACAATCACAATTTGGAGAACTGCATTTTGGTGGATCCTGTTGGAGTAACGCTCCATGATTTTTCAGGAGCTTTCTTCACTCTTGAATAGTGGATCCAGGCCGCTTGTTCTTTAATCTTGATAGCAGTATGCGTGGTCAACAACACCTGGTATGGCCCATCCCATTTCTCTTCCAGAGGTTGCCCTGCGAAGATTTTTATATATACATAGTCCCCAGGTTTAAAGAAGTGTACTGGTTGATCTAGTCCTCTAGCCCTAGTTCCTAAAATCAATTTGTGCACTTTATTTAACTGTTTCTGAAGTGCAATCATATACATATATAAATATTCTGATCCTAGTTGTGTCAAATCTTCTCCTTTAAATGAAGATTGATAAGGCCTCCCGTACAAAATCTCAAAAGGGCTTAAATTTTCTTTAGTCCGTGGCTTCACCCTAATTCTGAGTAGTGCCAAAGGAAGAGATTGAGGCCATGATAAATTGGCTTCTTGTCCAATTTTAGCTATTTGTTGTTTAATTAAATGGTTCATTTTTTCTACTTGCCCGCTTGCCTGTGGCCTGTAGGGAGTGTGCAACTGCCCATCTATTCTCAAAATTTTACTTATCTGTTGTACTACTTGGGCACAAAAATGAGAACCCCTATCAGAAGACATTGTGGCTGGGATTCCAAAGCGTGGTATTATTTCATTGAGCAAAACTTTGACCACTTCTCTTGCTTTATTTGTTCGGCAGGGAAAGGCTTCTGGCCATCCTGAGAATGTGTCAGTTAATACCAACAAATAGCGATACCCCCCTTTTCTAGGGAGTTCTGAAAAGTCAATTTGCCACTGTTGCCCTGGATAATTCCCTTTACCAATTATTCCGAATTTTACTTTATTCTTAGTATTGGGGTTGTTGTGTAGACAAATGCTACATTGCTGAGTTACTTGTTTTATAGTGGTATATAAATTCCGTCCCACTAATATCCGATTCAAGCTTTTATATAATGTGTCAGCACCCCAATGTGTTTTATTGTGTTCTGTAAGAACTGTGGGCCATATTAAATTGGAGGGTAATACTATGCGGTTATCTTTCAAATATACCCATTCATTTGGTTTCTTTTTACCTTTCAGATCTTCAATTAATTTTAAGTCTTCTTTCGTATAATTTGGCTTTTGGTTTACGTCTATAGTTTGGATTTTACTGTCTGGTATTAAAGACAATACCTTTACGTCGGTTAATTCAGCTACCCACTTAGCCTCTTGATCTGCCAATCGATTTCCTATCTCAAAATCAGCATTCCCTTTCTGGTGTCCCCGACAATGCATAATAGCTACTTTTTCCGGTTGTTTCACAGCTTCTAGCAATTGTAAGATTTCTTCAGCATGCTTTATTTGTTTTCCTTGAGCGGTCAGCAGTCCTCGTTCTTTCCAGATTGCTCCATGAGCATGCACCACACCGAATGCATACTTAGAGTCTGTCCAAATATTTATTTTCTTTCCTGCTGCCAATTCCAATGCCCGTGTAAGGGCAATTATCTCTGCTTTCTGGGCAGACGTCCCAGGGGGTAATGGTTTAGACTCGATTACCTGTTTAGTGGTGGTAACGGCATACCCTGCCTTACGTTGCCCTTGTTTCACAAAGCTGCTTCCATCAGTATACCAAGATTTGTCAGCATCTTCTAAAGGTTCCTCCTTAAGATCAGGTCGGCTCGAATACACAGTTTCCATCGTTTCTATACAATCGTGTATCACTGGTTCATCCAGAGTCCCGCTGAGGAAAGAAGCTGGGTTCACAACGTTAGTGACAACAATTTCCACATCATCTTGTTCCACTAATATTGCCTGATATTTTAAAAATCTCTGCGGTGAGAGCCAATGGTTTCCTTTTTGTTCCAAAACTGCTGAGACTGTATGGGAGACTAACACTGTCATTCTCTGTCCCATCGTAAACTTTCGAGCTTCCTGTATATTAATAACAACCGCGGCAACAGCCCGAAGACATCCGGGCCATCCTCTGCTTACTTCATCCAACTGTTTAGAGAAGTAAGCTACTGCTCGTTTATAGGGACCCAGTTTTTGTGCTAGTACTCCCAAAGCTATCCCTTGTCTCTCATGAGAGAATAACCAAAAGAGTTTCGAGAGATCCGGCAATCCTAGGGCCGGAGCTTGCATCAGCTCTTGTTTAAGTTGTCTAAAAGCCTTTCGCGCTTCTCCAGTCCAGACTAACTTGGACTGATCGTTTTTTACCAATTCATACAGAGGTTTCACCATCAGTCCATAGTTATAAATCCAAAGACGGCACCAACCTGTCATTCCCAGAAAAGTTCGTAGTTCCTTTACCATTTGGGGTTCTGGAGTTCGACAAATAACCTCTTTACGTTCGGTTCCCAGTTCTCGTTGTCCTCCCGAGATTTCAAATCCCAGATAAGTCACGCGTTGCTGAACCAGTTGGGCTTTCTGTTGGGAAACTCGATATCCATTTAAACCCAGAAAATTAAGGAGACTTATAGTCCATCGAATGCAACTCTCTTTAGTCTCAGTAGCTATTAAGAGATCATCCACATATTGCAACAAAGTCCCCTCAGTGTCTGGGGGCATCCAAGTCTCGAGTTCCTTAGCTAATTGATTCCCAAAAATAGTGGGGCTATTTTTGAACCCTTGAGGTAATACTGTCCACGTAAGCTGTGTCTTTCTGCCTGAGTCGGGGTTTTCCCATTCAAAGGCAAATAACTTTTGACTTTCCATAGCTAAGGCTAAGCAGAAAAAGGCATCCTTTAAATCCAGTACAGTAAACCAAACTTGACTATTCTTTAATTTAGTCAACAGAGTATATGGGTTCGCCACTACTGGATGTATATCCTCAGTGATTTTATTTATGGCCCTTAAATCCTGAACCAGCCTATAGCTTTTTCCATCTGCCTTCTTGATTGGTAATATAGGCGTATTGTATTCCGATTCACATTCGACTAGTAGCCCATACTGTAAAAATTTATCAATTATTTCTTTAATTCCTCTCCTATCCTCTATCTTTAAAGGATACTGTTTAACCTTAACAGGTTTTTCCCCTGGTTTTAATTTTATGGTTATTGGAGTCACATTCTTGGCCTTTCCGGGGACTTCGGTGGCCCAGACTCCTGGATATACTTGATCTGTGATCTCCGAAGGTATCTCACCTTTAGGGTCAGTCTGTATTAATGCTAAACTCAATACATTTATTAGCTGTTCTTCTCCTATCCTTAACTCCATTTTCCCTTTTTCAAAGACTATTTCTGCTTCTAGTTGTTCTAATAAATCTCGGCCTAATAAAGATTTTGGTGATCCCGGTAAATATAAGAACCTATGTATTCCCATCTGTTTTCCCAATTTATACTCTAACGGCTTTAAGAAAAAGGCTTTTTGTTGTTGGCCAGTGGCTCCCACTACAGTCACAAAGTCTTTATCCTCTGGCATTAATTTCTGGTTTAGCACTGAATAAGAGGCGCCCGTATCTATTAAAAATTCCATTTTCTGTCCTGATTTCCCTAGCTCTATTTTAACCAGAGGATCTGCTAGGGTAGATTCTCCTGGTCGACTTCATTGATCCGATGAAACATTTGCTATCATGTTTCGAGCTCTCCCTCGCTTTGGACACTCCCCTTTCCAATGGCCTACTTCTTTACAATAGGCACACTGATCTGATCTTAGAGGTGGTTGCTGGGTCCTTATTCGTTTCCCATCTCCCCTATTTTTAACTCGAAAAGTTGGTCCTTGGTTATTCAATGCGGCTACTGTTGCTGCTGCAATAGTCTGTCCCAGTTTCTGTCTTTCCTCCCCTTACCGGTTTCTAAACACTCTCCATGCGTCTTCTACCAGTTTTTCTAAGTCCCTCATGTCTGCCCCTTGTAATTTTTGGAATTTTTTCCTTATGTCTTCTGTTGACTGTCCTAGAAATAATGAAACCAACTGTAATTTACCCTCTTCTGAGGAAGGATCTATTGTTGTAAATTTTTGCATAGCTGTTCTTAAACGATCTAAGAATTCTGAGGGTGTCTCAGATGGTCCTTGTTTTATAATATATAGCCTGGACCAATTCATGGACTTAGGAATGGCATTTTCTAAAGCGATTCTTATCCATTCTTGATATCTTTTTAATAATCTATAATCATTATCATCATTATAATCCCAGTCAGGATCTGCCCTTGGAACATGGACTTCCACAGTTCCAGGTAAAACTCCTGAGGCTATTTGAACTTGTACATGCGTTCGTGCAGTTTTAATTATCAGTTGTTTCTCAGTTTCAGATAAAGCTGCTAACATTATTTCTATATCTTTCCAGTCCGGATCCAAATTTTTCACAATTAATTCGAACCTACTGGCTATCCTCTCCGGATCATCTCTATAACCTTTTACTGCCTCTTTCCATGAATCTAATTCACTAGTGGAAAAAGGAATCTTGATTCTAACAGGCCCATTAGTTCCCACAGCCTGTCGCAAGGGAGCCTGTATTACTGGTCCTGATTTGCTCCCTAATCCTGCTTTGCTCCGCGTACGAGCAGTAATTGGAGTGAACCCTTTAGGGTTCACATTGTCTCTGGGTTCCTCACCATTGGATCCCTCAGCTTTCCCATTTTCCACGATCGGTAAAGGTGGAACGTAATCTTCCACCCTTTCTTCTGACTCACTTAATTTTAAACATCTCTGACCAATACTACATGCTGAACAACATCTCTTCAGTTTTCCTATCCCATCCTTCCTCATATCCTTTTCCATTGCTAATATTAAGGGATCTTGTGGTGCTAGGTTAATTCCACACCCCTTTTGCCACTCTGGGTGATTCCTCAGAGTGAAAAACATATCAGCATACATTACTTCATCCCATTTTCCTTCTCTCCGTAGGAACAACATTAACTGCAGCAAAGTATTATAATTTATAGTTCCGTTACAAGGCCACTTTTCCCCTCCTTCCAGCTTATAAAGTGGCCACCATTGATTGCAGTACTTTATCAATGTTTTCTTATTCACATTTCCACCAACAGACCCTCCAATATCCCTCCAGTGACCCAAAACACATCCTAACGGGCTTTTCTTTAAAATCCCACCACTCTGCTTTCCTCCCATTTTTCCAGCTTACACTCGCAGAACACACTTATCACTTACAGAATTAATACTTACAAAATGCAGCACGCAGGTATCTTTCTACAGCAACACCAAGAACTCACTATTATTATCAAAAATATAGCCGAAATCACAGTAACAATTGTCAAAGTCAAATTCCACATTCCATAAATCCGGTAACCAAAATAAGCAACACTGCAGCAAATAAGCTTTATAAGCAAACTTGCCAGATTCCAGATGGCAATTAAATGCCGATAAAACCCAAACAGAACCAGAAGTATACTTGGGGTGCTAGCTACAGAAGTATACCTGAGTTTTCCAGACCAGACGTATACTTGAGACACGAGTCACAAAGTATACCCAGACGCCACCCTGCGGGAGTCAATCCTCTCGTCTTATGGGCAGCTCCAGAGAACAGATAACCGGTAATACCAGAATAAAGCAATAAAGAATATTGTCACTTACTATAATGGGATTCTTGTCTGCCCCCGCAGTGATCCGGTGAGTTGGGGAGTCCCTCCGGGAAAAATCCCGGGGGTACCCAAGGGAGTCCACTTCCCAGCGGGTCCTACGGCCAGGCAGAGAGGTGTCCCATCTGGGTCGCCAGATTGATTCACAGGTCCAAAGCCAGATTTTAGTGACTAAATATTCTTTATTGTCGGCGCCGGGTGTACGGGGGATCCTTCCACCAATCGTACACACCCAGAGGGGCAGATTATCTTATATTTATATAATGAAACAATGAATATTCCATTAATGCCTATACATATTCATTACCTGAACCCGCCTACCCTCGCTTCGTATGCTAATTAGCTTATCATTCTTTCACGCTTGCGCAGATTCTTCCAAAAATTGTGGGCCGGGGTCTTTAGAATGTGGGCAGTGGTCTATGGGAGGAAGGCCGTAGGTCTTCCTCATGGTGTACTTTTCACCTTAGGTCTCAAAAGTGATGAGTTGGCAGACTTGTAGAAATCTTTCCCAGGGTTTTTACAATACCCCTCGTAATTTTACTCAAGGCCATCCTGCTGTCCCGTTATCTCCTTGGTAGGGCAGCTTGCTTTGCAGATAAGGAGGACAGCTCCCCTTGCAGAGATTTGCAACTTTCTTGCCAGAACAGTCTATATGATCTTTCAGACATTTTAACCCCTTTGTCGCTATACAATTACAAACTTATTTATGCATTAAAATGAATATTGGTTTATGAATACAAACTTGACCATATTATTTACAGCTTATTCACATCATTCCCCCCTTTTCTCGATACAAGCAAATTCCCAGCTCCTGTGATGATGGCTGGATTGCAGCTGTTTTCTTTTATCTTCAAAAACAAAGTTTCCAGACCCAGAGCTTGCATTTATGACATTTAGTGCCTTGGGAGTTTTTAAGCTGATCAGGTGGGATTTCTCCTTGATCTTTGAAACCCGCTAAGCTCTCTGGCTGCCTTTTTCCTCTCCATTTCAGGAATATTCTCCGTTTACCTCATTCCTTTCAACTTTCTGCTGACTGGTCAGATCTGCACTCCACTTTGGTGTAGATTTTCCTGTTTCATCTCCTCTTGTTATTTAATGGCAACCCTGAATAATTTAATTTTTCTCTGCCACCTAGGTAGGCATCCAGCTTCTTTGGCAATGAAGAAGGACATTTTTATAAGCATCTGGAGTAAGCAGGAGGTAACACGGCCACCCATCCTACCAGCCTGCTCCATGTCTGCTGGATGGGGACTTCCATGGCAGGTTTAATTTAGAGGATCACCATGATGTGGCATTGCT
The DNA here is from genome assembly GCF_015220075.1 of Falco rusticolus. Lineage (NCBI taxonomy): Eukaryota > Metazoa > Chordata > Aves > Falconiformes > Falconidae > Falco > Falco rusticolus. The sequence goes on along the minus strand of NC_051209.1, from coordinate 8,232,832 downwards.
GAAGCCTTTCTTTCGATGAACATGTTTTATTGATCTATTTTGAGGCATTTCCTGTCAGTCTAGGACCAGCTCTAGTGCTGGTTAGAAAAACCCAGGCTGTGCCCATGGAAGCTGTGGTGGTGACAGAAGGAGATGGACAAAGGGATGATAGGTTGTCCTGTCTACTAGGGAGTGCAGTCATGGCCAGATATTCAGGCTGAGAGAGGGGTCCACACAAGTCCTTCACGCCAAGGAAGTAAGGTTTTTTGGCTTATCCCGCTAATATGAGAGTGTATATGCACAGGTGTCAGGGAGTTACGCTTTTTTGAAGGCATTTGATCTGCTCTTGGATGGCTGATTCAAAGGGAAAACCATCACACGCTGCTGCATCCCTGCAGGAGAGTTGCCATCCCAAATCCACCATCTGCCTGCTTCGCTTGTGGATGCGGCATCTTGTTTTTACAGTTACAGATGGCTTGAAAAGTTAAATCAACTTGACACAACCATGGCACAGAATTTTTCCTTCCCTCCCACTCGTGCGTGTCAGAACAGTCCATTACAATCCATCAGCCGTTTTGGTGCTGATGGATGGTTATCACCAGCCAGCATGGGTCAAGCATCCTGCAGCCACACAGGAAGCCACAGTGTTGTAGCAAGTTTCAACATCCTTATTTTCCAAGCAACATCTAAAAACACATCTGCTTGTGTATCTTCATCAGTAAAAGTCCTAGATGTGGAAGTTTGGGGTTTTTTTTTCCCTAATCTGTCTGTCCTGGAGCTGTGCTGGTGAGCAGACACAATCCATAGCCTGTTCAAAGAGCAACCAGCAGAAACCATCGGTGATCCAGGTTTCATCCCACCCTCGCTGTGGTCCATACTGAACTCAATGGGAGGCTGAATGGCTTCCAAATGAAAAAAGACTCCAAATCCTTCTTTTTAAGAGCAAATATTACTCAACTGCTATTTTTTCTTATTCTGTATTACCAAACTATTTCTTGCTATTTTTATATTAGTCTATATTATTTCTTATTCTATATTACTTAGTCTTTTTATTTTAACTCCATGTGTAACCATTTCAAGCATGCTAGTTCAGCTCTGGTCTCCTACATGGAAAGAGCAGGGGTTAGGGATGTCTGCTCGACCTGTTTTAATTAGGGTGCCATCAGTGCTAGGCAGAGAAGAGTCTTTGCCTCCGAAAAATCATGCTCAGTCTCAGCTTTTGATTTCCAAGTGGTGGCTCAGGGGAGTTTGAATCGTTGGAACCTGGTCCGGTAAAAGCCACATGTGTACAGATACTGCAACTTGGCCTCCCAGTAGGCAATAACGAACAGAAACCTAAAATTGAGGAATTCAGAGTCTGGCAATACATGGATTTGTGCCTACTGCTGAGTGTAAATGTATTTACCTGCTAATGCATGGGGAGGTGAAGAGGTTAATTAAAGCACAGCTAATCAAGCGCTCCACTGAAGCGGGTTGCTAGGGGTTGATTGCACTGATGCTTAATCAGCACCTTTAAAACAGGAGTTCCAGCCTGCTGTTAGAAACAGGATAAAAATGAACTTAAATGGGCTATTTTAGGGAGTATATATACAAGGGAGTGTAGTGGCTGTGCAGTCTGTGATAAACAGATGCTAATGTCCAAATGAAACCCATTCAGGGACTTATGATATATATTATTTCTATTTCTTGTTCTGGAAGTCCCTCTTGATCCCTGCCCTCACCTTCAGCATCTGGAGTGGTGGTGGCCTGGCCTGCTGCTGTGGCAAAGGGAGGTGGCATTGGGTTTCTTGTCCCAGGAGACAGGGACCTGCCATTGTGATGCCCGAGGTGGCAGTGGGAGGACTCTGCCACCTGTCTCGTGACATCTATGTGGGGAGAGTCACCTCCTCATGTCCCTGGTGTTCATACTGTTTCCAGGTGCTGTCTTTCTACATCATGTTTTATCCTGGTACGGTTAGGTGGTATCACAACTATGGAATTAATAGGATCCCAAACTGAGGAAACTGCTCTACAAGACACACAAATCAACCCATTTTCCATCCAAGATGCCATGAAGAAAATACTGCTTTGCCTAGGCTGGTTGGAAATCTTTGACTAATGAATTGTTTTGAGCCAAGTGCTCTTCATTAGTATGTTTAGGAGACCTACGTTGAGGGGCTCGTTCCTGCTAAGGACAACTTACACTGTAGTGCAGGTGTGAATGAGGATATTCACTCCTGCATGCAGGATTTTGAGCTAAATCCTGAGAATTACACACTAATGTAATTACATATTTTTGAGATGCGGCTGGTATTTGCATAATTGCTCAGGTTTTTGTACATTGCAGGTAAAGATGATTTTGCCATTAGCACCAAAATCCCAGGAACTGGCTAAAACTCCTCCCTCCGTGCTGTTGCGTGAGGTTTGTGTCTTGGGGTGTCCCAGCTGGCCTGGCACTTGTTCACTTGTTATTTGGGTTAAAACCTTGAAACTCCCAGAGATACACTCAGACTGGCTCTGAGAGGAGTCAAACACATCTCCAAATGAAGAGATTCAAAGAATTTCTGAGCCAAACCCCCTTTGCACAGAGCTGGAAGAGGGAGTACTTCTTAGCAGCCTTGTTTAAGAAGGCACTTACCCAAATCTGTATTTATTTTTTCTCCTATGAATAGAAAATCTGTTCTTCCCTAATATTATAAAGATGCATAAACTTATGCTGCTTTATGAATATGCAAACTATTAACATAATCATGTAGTAAAAGCGGTGATTTGTGATGCTGACTTTATACAAATATTTTTTTTAATGAAGACATAGGTCCAGTGTTGCTGTCTCCCTATTTTGCATTGGTCAGCAGGGATGTCAGAACCTGGGGAATAGGAAAACTCACATTAAGCCCTTTTTTAAAAATAGGAGAAAAAGGATCAGGTCATTTGCCGTACGTGGGAGATGGTGGTTTCTCCTGCAGGATAGTACCATCAGAGAGGTGACCACTCTGAATTCTGTGATCCAAGATGTTCATTGCTCACATTCCCTTCCGACACTGTTTCCAGGAGCTGGCCCTGCTCGGTGTATGCTGAGCTTGGAAAACATAGCAGTAATGTGAAATTATCTTGGGAAATCAAGTGGCAACCGATGTGAGGAGATGTCCCCGGGAAAGAACCACCAGGGAGATGGGGCTGGACCGACTGTCTTCTCCAGCAAGCACGTAGCCCTAAATAATTAACCTGCATCACTGAAACTATTGCTATGGCTTTGGTATTTTTGGGGGGATAGCTTGGTAGCTGCTTTAGCTCCTTGTAGGGGCTGATGTCAGGTCTGCTGGGGGAGGTATAAAGATTTCCCTTGACTTCAGTGGGATCTGCACATCGTCCTGGTGCATAATCCACTGAAGTGCTTGGACTCGTTCCCATGAATGCTGTGGTGTTTGTGTCAGATATCTCATTTTTGGGAGATAATAATGAGAAAAGTAAGTTCTGACATAGGGATCATGCATTTGGACACTGACCTCTCCCCTCATCCAGCAAAACTTCCACCTGAGCAGCAGCCAACATTGCAGAGGTAGAATAGCCTTTTACAGGACACACATTAATCATAGAATCATTTAGGTTGGAAAACACCCTTAAGACCCTTATGGACATCAATGTTGCAGTAAACTGAAATTTAATAACCAACAGCAAACATTTGTTACTAAGTGTCTTCCAGTCCTCAGTGGGAGATATTTGTTTTCTTTATTGCCGTGTGCAGCCTCTTCATAAATATTTTGGCCAATGCTAATGTCATTTCTTCAGCTGTTGAATTTCCCAGGGTGGAGGATGAGCGCTGAAAAATATATATGTAAATACATCTCCCACATACGGGAGGATCCAGCCATGCACAGTGACTGTTTTTGGGTAGTGGATATAACTGTGAGTAGGAGCAAGCTGGGCACTGCTGTCTTAAAAGCTGCTGGTTTGAGAGTGAAAAGCAATTCTCCAGCTCCAGAAATAAATAATAGCATTTTCCCCTGCTCCTGTCTGGCTAGTGATGGGGGACGGCATATAGAGCATGCTCTTCTCCACACTGCACCCCGAGGATGGAGCTGCTGGCGGGGTGCTCTGTAAGCTCCCTGCACGCTTTACATGTTAACATGGTGTTTTTATCTTTGACTTCAACTTTTTTCTAGTATGACTTTTCCACCTCTGGCTTCTTGACTGCACACTGTGGTGCCAGAATGGGCAAGAAAATAAATGCAAATTCTGGTACTGTAGTGCTTCTCCCCAGGTGAAGCTGGGCTGCAAATATAGCAATATAAATCTTACTCATTTTACTTATTAGGCTTTTACTTGTTTGGAGTCCTTTGACAGCAGCCAATAAAGATGGTCCCAAACAGAGACAGCTGGTATAAAAGTGTGGCTGGCAACCATAAATAAATAAAATTAATTGTAATAGAAAGACCTTCTGCTTCTTTATGATGACAGATGAAGCGCTTCCTTAAAAATGGATCAACTGCAAAGAAGCAGAGAAGAATTAGGAGGTGTTGTAGTAAGCTGGGGAGGCCACTTTCTCTTGGAAACTTTTTTTTTTGATGGAAAAGTGGGTTTTCAGTCAGATTTTTTCACTAGCCATGCTGATTTTTTGTGAAAAAGTATCTTTTCTGGAAAAAAAATTAATTCCTCATGTCCTATAAAGTGGGGTTTGGGGCTGTAATCTGATATGTGGGTGGCTCTAATTTGGAGGGTCGGCTCTGTTCCTGTAACTTATTTTGCTGTCACACTTCTTGTGCTTGCATGAGGAAATAACTGTACTTTCTACCACTTTATCTGAGGTATAAGAAGTCTGAGCAACAAACCAGACTTTCACTCTTCAGACAATTGCTTCTGCATATCTTTGCTCTGTGCACAGGAAAAAAAGATACACCATAACAGCTGCAGATAACTGGGTGAATAAAGGATGGATTCAAAATAAGACATAAATACCCTAAAAAAAGCTGTACGTATTCTATTCCTGACCTCTTTGCTGAATGTAGCCTCAACCTTTATTTTATTTACTTTGGTCAGAGGTAAGCTAAAGCCTCCTTATTTGAGCCCAGTATTTTTAGATCCAAAATACAGAATACCCCTTGTGGGTAGTGGCCTTGCCCTCTATTTATTTTATTTTCTCTCTCTGTTGTTCCACCGCACTATAATCATCTTGTGGCTTGTGTTCATGGTATGTTTATATTTGCCATGCAACATGCAAATTGTTATCTTGTAAAATACCCGACATTTTTCCACTACCCGTCGCAGGAAGCTCTTGGTTGGCTCTGGAAAACAGTGAGGCGATTAAAAACCAACCCTACTTATTTTGTAATTAAATGGAAGCACCTCCCATATGAATTTCACACTGCTTTAAGTGGGTGAGGACACTCTTGTGGGCAAAACAGTGTGCTGGGTGAAAAGTGGGAGTCAATTTGCCCTCTCCTCTTACTTTTGTGAGTTGGCATCTTCAAAGGCAGCATGATGGTGGCCAGGGAGAGCCAAGAGGGTGGTTGTCACATCGCCAGGACCATGCCCAAGGGTTTCCACCTACGCTTGAGATGCTGGCCACTGCGTGAGCAAACCCACATCCTCCCTTGCTGCAGGGACAACTCATCTCCATTGCTGCAGCGCAGTCATCTCTGTACAAAGTAATTAAGTGGTTTGAGTTCTGACAAGAGAATGATAATCCCGTCCTGGAGCAAAGCTTTGTGTCCCAACATGTCCTTGCATGCTATCCAGCAGCCGGCTTTCCTCTAGGACATCAGGCTCATTAGCAAAGCCTACAATGAAACTGCTGTAGGCTCCAGTCCTCAGGAAATTACAACCTGGCTGTGCGGGGAGAGATGAAAGGGGCTCCAGTCAGCCCACCGGCACGGCCCTCAGGGCACACTCACAGCACCAAACCAGAGGCAAAAAAGACAGAGACTGGATTTAGCAACAGTTTAAGTAATGTCAGGTCTGGTCTGCACCAGGCTGGTCTTCCACCCCGTGCAATGATGGCTAGTGCTGGGCTGCCGCGACTGCCCTCACCAGGAGCTGGGACCTCTCCTGCCTCCTACATCCCTGATTTAGGAAGAGTTTTGAAAGCAACCTGATGAGATTTAAGCAGCTTTTCCTTGAGTGATTAATCGCATGCACATGTTTCCTCATTGCACATAACCAATTTGGTTTTACCAAGTGTAAATATATTTACTTTTCTACCTTGCATCCTTGGGAGGTATTGCTATGAGTATGCACAGTTAACGGTGGCAACCTTCCTCCACCATTCTGAGGGGCAATAGCCATTCCCGCTGCAATACAGAAGTCTCAACATAGATATCTATCTGCTCGCTCCAAGTTTCTAAGTGATCCTGTTTCTGTACTTCCCCAGGACAAAGGGAGGCGAGGGTAAGTCCCCAGCCTGGGGACAGCCATGCACCCTTCTGCATCCCTTCCCAACAGCACCGATGTTCCAGCTCCTCCGCTTGGTAACTAGACGTCCGAACCAGGCATCTCTGTGCCTTGTCATGGATGGACCCTTGGGCAGGGTCCAGCTACAGCATGTGCTAGGCCAGGATCATTCTCTTGGATGAAATCCCGGGAGGTAGGTTCTAGGATAGCTTGGGAAAATGCAGTGGGGATTTCTTCTGGAGCAGGGTGTCTGTGGGCTGAGCCCGTGTTCCTCCATGGTGTACAGGAGGTTTTACTCCTGCTGCCTGCATGTTCCTTGGGCTGTCGTGCTGTCTGGGAGGCATGATGGAGATGCGCTCCACAGTCCTGGTGCATGCTAAACTTTTTTTAGTAGATTAGCTTATTTAGAAGCTAATAACCTGCAGGATGCTTTTGAGGAGCAGCAGTTTTGCTCCTGGGAAGTGAAGGACGTTGGGAGCAAGGTCCCATTGAGTGTGGACACCTGACCTAGATGGTGTCTTCTGGTGGGAAGGGGTCCTTGGGTGCCATCAGAATCTGCCCTGGGAGGCTCTGAGGGCCATCAAGCAGCTTGCACCAGGTCCTGAGCTGTTGCTGCATCTCTGATGCACAGCTGGGTGCAGGGTGATGCCTCCTGGGTGAGACACCTGCAGAGGGACAAGCCTTGGCTCTGACATTTGACAAAAGAGGATGGCTGTTGTCTCCTTTACTCTACTGGGAGCTTGAGCACTGGAGCTGATTGCTTGGGGGCTGCATGAGACAGGCTGCTGGGAGCTTGTGGGCTTGCGGGATGAGGCATCAGGCTTTACAGGATGCTCTCCAGCCCCCCAAATAAGTCAGATTTTTAAAATTTTTTTTAATGTGAAAATCTGCCTACTTGTTAGATAAAATTCTGGAAGAAACCTGCCAGGCTTTCTGACAGAGTTTCAATAAACCCAGTATGGTCCCATGTTGTGCTTTAACTACAGATACATTGGCAAGTGGAAAATAAATGTTTTCAAACCTTCCTTGTGGGCTCTAAACTGGTGACTCACCACGATGCTGTCAGCCAGGATGAGGTTTGACCAGAACACCTCCCCACACCGCTACATGGGAATGATGGCTAAAGGAACTATTTTACCAGTCTAAAACTACAGTAAGAATGGACATTGCATAGGAGCAGAAGAGAATACAGTTGCCTTTCTCAGAACCCCTGCTTTGACTAACGATACGTCGATTTTCCAGAAAAAGATGAAGAAGAAAAATATGTCTTTGACCTTTACCATTTATAATCAGACATGCACATTTATCCACAGTACTTTTTACAAGCATTTATTTATTATCCTTTTTTTTTACTAGATCAAGCTTCTTGCATTTCAAGGAAATCTTTGTTGCTGGCCCTTGGTGTCAGGACAGGTCATGCCAGTGACATCCTTATGTTACAGGGATCATAAATCAGATTGCTGCAGGATGCACTTGAGGTGACTCCTGGAGATTACGTGGCCTAAAATTGGGATTTTATGTTGGCGGATTACCTGGTGAAAAAGGTCTGTTGTGGTTTGGGGCTGGTATGTGGCAGCCTGAAAAGAATAATGATTTCTGCCCATAACTGTGTATGGGGAAAGCCAAGCATACAATGTTGATGAACATCTTTGAAAGCAGATAAATGTACTTCTAATTTGTTAGCATAATTACCATAGCTTTGCATAGCACTCAGCCAGTAATTCCTTTCTCAACAGATTATAAGTCTTAAATAATTCTCCTGGAAGATTAATTCCTCTCCCTTGTATTTGGACACCTCTCTGTAGTGTATTTGCAGAACTCGGTTGGGTGTCATTAACGTCCCCGTGTGATTATTGCGGTCATGTTGTGATCTATAAATGTCCCTCTGGAGTGGCTCCTGTGGATCCGACTATGAAACATCAATCTTCCTTTTGTAATTACATCCTCAGGACAGGAGCGAGCAAGGCTTCATCCTCCCAAAACAACCTACTGCCAATTAGCAGGCTTGAAGTTTTGGGTAGACACCCTGTCATCTGTCTGCTTGAAAACGGAGTCTGACGCTTCACCCTTTCCAAATTATGGCTGTAAAAAAACAGGTTCAATGTAGAAGATTATAAATGTGATATCTGCACCAAGGGTCTTCACCTTCTTTGAAACTGCTTTTAACTCTCCTGCAGACAGCTGTGTGTAGGAACAGTGCAATCTATGAAGCTCAGTATGAATTTTGGATCAAGAAACCTCCCTGAAATTTTAGGCCTGTTTTTCTTCTGTTTTTCTTTTTCTCTTTCCCACTACTAAACAATATCAAAATGCTCAATGCTCTGGCTTCTCTCATATCAGTAGAAGAAACGACAAAGTCCCATTTCTGTGGTGGACCAATCCTAAGCCTGGCCTGGGCTCTTCCAAAACGAAGGCTTAGAAATCCAGGTTTGAACACCAGCCTTGTGGGGTCTTGGATCAGCCCCTTTAGTGCTGGAGTGACACCGTAAAACCAGTCTTGGATTATTTACGTAGGCCATGATGATCATCAGAAGGTGTGCAACCTCCCGTGAGCAAGGAGACCCCTGGAGAGAGGGGACACGCTCTCTGCTGAGCCATGCAGCGCAGTCGGCTTTCAGAAAGTGTTTTCAAATGGGTTTAATGGGTTTTCACAGGTGTTTGCATAGCTAGCTGAGTGTATATAAATAAAACGCAAGTGCGAGACTGCAAAGGGATGTGTCGCCATTCCCCTTCCCCCTGATTTTCACAAGGCTTCTGCTCTTTTCCCCAGTTTTACCTGCTAGCTGGAGACCTATGGGACAGCCTCTCATCCCAGACAACACTCTGATCATCTGAGGAGGAGGATGGTTTGTTTCTCTGGATGATTTTAATCTCACCAGTCTGGCAGTTCCCTGTTTTTTCAGCCCTTCCAAGACCTCAAAGTACCAGGTTTCTCTTCTTCAGCCTTTGGATGCTGTTGGATGTTTGTGCTGGAGCTGCTCTGACTTGCAGGGGGTAACTTGTCCGACTGATCCCAGGTGTCTACACTGGGATGAGAAAGCCTAAAGCCTCATTCCTTAGAAGTGCCTGTTTCTTTCTCACCAGCTATGGAGCAGGTTTGCCGCGATGAGAGACAGGACGCTGTTTGATGCAAACAAATGTCGATTTATTGTACACAAGCACGAGTTTATATATGTTTTCAGAAGCTGCGCGCTTTAAACAGATTGGTTCTTTAAGCTAAGCATTACATACTAGGCAATCCCTGATTGGTGGTTAACTACAAACAAAGGACACTTTCATCAATTAACAGCAAGGTGTTACCTCTCCTTGGCCCATCTGTCCCCCACTCCCCTATCCTCTCTCGGCATGACTCATCCTGTTAATTGTTATCTATTCACATTCCTTGTCCTCCCAGGGTTCGTGACCTACAAGGTCTCGAGCACATTCCCCTCAGCTAACTGATTGCCACCCATGGTCCTGATTTCCAGGCCCCCTCCTGCACAGGTTGGTGTGCCCAGTTTGGGGGTAGATGCCGGTATGGTAGTCAGGGATTGCCTGACTGCTCCCGCTGCTGTTGCAGTAGGGTCAGCAAGCTGTGAGGTTGCCTTATCTCGTGCTAGAGCTGAACTGATAAACCTGACATTTTTTCAAAATAGTGTTTCATTAACCAAATCTGTTGTACCATCTCTGGAGCTGCATTTGCTGGTGGCACTCAGCTGCTGGACACGGCTTTGAGGCTGACGATGGGATGACACTGGAGGTGATGGTGCTGGTGGCCCTACCAGACAGTCATCCCAATTTATTTAAACAGATATAAGCAGGTTGGGAGGATGCTCAGGGATCTCCAGGGGAAGGGATGGGTGGTGATGCTTCAAGAAGAAATGAGTGATGCCAGCAGGAAAGGAGCTGCCCCTCTCCTCGCTCCTGCTGACCCCACGCTGGGACTCAATTCAGCCATGAAGCATCACTGATCTTCTGAAAACGAATTGGGAAGGGTCTCTCTGGATAAACTCCTTCCTGCATCCCTGGACTGTTGAGCTGCTTGTTATTTGAGGAAACCGGAGGCAGGATTGTGTGCTATTTTGTGATTCCTCAGTAGATGAAGCCTTTGTGTAGGTTTTGATCGTTTCATGCTGTAACTGCAGCATCAGCAGGAGAGGTTTTTATTTTTAACAGTGTTACTGATTGCAGCCTTCCCTTTGAGGGTGAGCTGCTCTGTGTGGCTGTTCCTGTCACACTCAGTAGCTACTTAGCTGTGTTAGAAATGGCTTTTTACTCTTTGCTGCTCTCCTTATGGTTCAGAGGCTGCCCTGGTGCCACGCTGGCATCCCTGGGTTGAAAAGAAACCTGCGGGTCCCCTGCAAACCTTGCACAGCTGTGCACGAGCATCGTCACAGCCTTTACTCCATCTGTCCGTGGTCATCCTGGCACCTACTCAAGATGATGTGTAGAGGCTTCGGCTTGTGTCTCAGATCAGTTGCTGGGTCAGTGCCTGCAATCGAGCCAGCTCCCCTTTTTCCTCCCCATCTTCAAAGGAGATGTGGGGAAGGGGAATTTGCCTCCTTCTATCATTACCCCAGCTTAGACAGGTTTAGCCTGTGCGGGTGGAACAACAGCGCTGAGAATTGGCCGTGGCACCTGAGAAGATTTTCCCAAGAGCGTTGTCCCCACACAGGCTTAGTGACATGAACCCCAGCCTCTGCTGGCCACGCTTGTTGCTGGATGCTTCTCCTGAAAAATGATGGAGAGTGACTGTGGTCCCTCTCATCTGGATGGTGCTGGGGGAGCATCTCCCTGCATCCTGGTGGCCTGGGGATGCTGTGGTTGCCCCTGTCCCAGTGTGTAGGGTGGCACGGGGAGGCAAGCATGTGTGGACTTCCAGTTGAATTTGCAAGTGAAGCTGGGGGAGATGCTTACACCAGTTTTCCAGCAGCAACATCCTCTGCTTTGTGTGGTATGAACAATCTTGGTGCCAGTTTGTGGAAAGTGTGCTTGGAGGATGGCAAATGTCAGTGGTTTCACAACCAGTTGCATCAACTTTTTGCTTTTATTTTTTTTCCCCTTCTGAAACTTGGAAATTTACAAAGAAAATATTTCCTAGCCTTTGAAATCTAGCATAAAATATTTGGGGTTTGCTGTTTGCAGGCACAGGGTTGGTGGTTGTGCTGTCATCTGGCAACATCTGTGTTGTAAGGTGTGCTGGTGGGGCAACCAGAGCCTGCTGAAGCTCTTGTTTTATCCTTATCTGATGCTTAAAAAGAAGAGAGATTTCCCCAGGCTCAATGCTACCTCTAAAATCGAGGTGTCATGTTGGGATGTGCCTGGCTGAGGGACTCTGGGTCCCTGCTTGATGCCCTTTTCAGAGCTTCCCTTTGCACGGGGGGATATGTAACACGGCCCTGCAGTCCCATGGGAGCTGCCCTGGTCTTACCCCACGAGCCCAATTTCCAACCACGTGAACAAGCCCAGTGCATCACCCTTGCAATATGAATTATTCTTTTCTCCCCTTCCCAATAATTGGGAGATTTTGGGTAGGAAATGCTTTTTTTCTTTCCAGTTTTCGTTAAGAGGTTGTTTCCAATGCTAATACAAAAATTCTCATTGAGTGCTAAAATGAAAAAGATAAATCATCGGGACGGAGAGGAGAGCTGCTCTCTGGGAGTTTTCTTGCTATCCCCTCACCACCTTCAGCACATTTTTTCATTTGTTCACCGTATTAATCCTACTAAATCTTTTTCTGTTTAGCAGCCAGCACAATAATTCAAGCATGTACTAAGTGCCAGTAACAAATGTTAAAGCTCACATCTGGGACAGAAAATATGATTTTTTCTAGTTGTGGGCAAAGAGGAATGGAGTGAAGGAAAACAGAGGGATGGTGCCTGGTCAGTGATGGTGTCCAGGCCTTGGGAAGCATGTAGGGTGCTCACAGGGTGTACATGTATTATTATACATTTTTTATATTATTAGGCTAGATATACATTTATTTCATTTAATTATAAAAATGGAGGGCTGGATTTGACTTCAAAGCAAACAACTCTAGCTGTTACACCTTCCATGGTGCTTTCCTTATTAATTTACAGTCCATGACATGGGGCATCTTGACAACAGCAGTAGGATCCATCTGATGAAATGTGCAAAACCGAGATTTCTAGGTGTGATTTATTTCATCCCGCAGAAGACATTTAAAACACATTCAATGAATCACTCCCTAAAAATGCCTGTTTCTCTTTGCTGACTAAAGGAATCAGAGGGTGATTAGCTCCAATGGAGACATCTATGCTGCAGATGCCATGAGTCAAGGGAGCTGAATCCTGCTTCGGCTGATGATAAAGTCTTTTATTTTCCCCTGGGTCCCCGCTGACCTTTTGGCTCAGCGACTTGCCTGATCTCCAAGTAAGCAAACTGCTGGGAAGTGATAGTTCATTTGCGGTAACTGATTTATTTCTTAGATCTCCACTCTACCGGCAAGTGTTAATGCAATGTTGGAGGCTGCCATGGTGGAGTGTGCATCTGGCTTTTTTCTCCTGCAACTGTAATAAGTCATTTAATGATGTGTCAAATAGCAGTTTGGCGAGGTAAATAGGGCAATGTGGTCCAGAAGAAAGTCTTTTAAGGTAGGGAAGGGCTGGGTAGGAAATTGCCGTTGGACAGTAGTCATCACTGGCTCCCTGTGGAAACACCCTTGGGTGTGTTTGGGGGTTACCCAGGGCTGTCCTGGGATGGGCACTCATCTCTAGCTTTTGGGGGTGACATTGGTGGTGTGGTAATGTGCTTATCAAATTTGCAGGTCATCCCAGACTGAGAAAAGCCCCAAAATGGCTTTGCAGGACAGGGCTAGAATTTGAAAGGATCTTGGCAAATTGGAGAAATGGCCTCAAAACCGAGGTGGTGCTATGCAGTAAGGTAAAGGCAATGCATGTGGATCAGCAATGCAGTGTGAGATGGGACATAATGGGAGAGGTGAAGGCTTGGGGGTGTTATAGTCCCCAACTGAACCTTTGTGCTGGTGGTGACCATCACCTTGGCCTGCTGAAACAGGGATATTGCAAGTATCTATAACAGTTTGGGGACAATCGTGCTCATCTTGGTGCTGGCAAAGCCCCAGCTGGTGACTGGGAGAAGAGGGCAGTGATGAGAAGCGGATAAATGGGGTCCTCCAGGGAGCATCTTGGGGGCTGTGTGTCCTGTGTAACTCTGGAGGAGGTAGAGGTGGTTTTGCAATGCGCAATGTGACAAAGGAAGGGAATAAATTGTTTTCTGGGTGTTTTGTGGTTGGGAGCTCTGAGCAATGTGAGTATCAATGCAGGATGTGGTTTCTAAGCTCCACTGGGAATTGCCACCCAGATAAGGGCTGTCCCTGCATGAGCATGGGTTGAGGCATCCTTACGGCTCTGCTTTCCGTAGGCCATGTGCAGCTGGGCTCTTCTGGGCTTCCGCAAAAGAAAGATAAAATGCCAATGGGGAGAGCAGAGCCTATTTCATCCCACCCAGGAGACAGCGCTGGAGCAGGGACACATCAGGTTCATTAGTGTGCTTAGCAATTTGCATTTTCTAGATCTGCTGCTAACTAATCCCATCACACCCCTTCGAGGGATGTAGGTGGGTAAGAATGATTATCCCCATTTTCAGATAACAGGATCACAGGGGTTAACTGATTTCCTAAGGCGCCTGCTGGCTGAGCCGGAATTACAGAGCAACTCCCAGCTCCTTCTCTGCACTCCCTTCCCTGCACTGCAGGCTGTATCCCATCACTTCTTTCTATTTCCCCTTTTAATTTTCTGTGTTTACATCTGTAGGGTGGCATTTTTTTCACCTCCATTTTTCTGTGTTCGTGGTAATGGCGAGATGTATTTTTCTTTCTAATGAGGGCATTTTTTCCCTAGCATTAGCGCAGCACCGTTGACCTGGTGCTTGACAACACGCAGGCCTGGCTGAGTTTTTGACCGCTGTGTTTTTAATGGATCGACAATTTATTTGCCTACCACAGCAGAGCCATTTTTGGGGTGAGATGTATGACTTTGAAATGTGCTGGTCTGACAAGCCAACGCAATGACTGCTCTGTGACCGGCGAGGAAGTCATTACCCCAACACGCTGGGAGATTTCAATTGCTAAACCAGATAATTACTGCCAAGGATGAGCTGGGAGGTCTGGGCAGATGGCTCAGGGCTGGGGTCCCTGCGATGGGCTCTGGAGATCAGCATCCTACCCCAGCCTGGGGCTGCAGGGTCCACTCCGATGTCCCCTGGAAGGGAAACCCCTACATCAACCTCTTGACTCAACACTGGCCTCCTTTTGGGCTGCTGGACTTGATGGAGACCACTTGGTTGCTGTAAAAGAAGTGAAACTGGATCCCCGCTTTGCTTTTCATGCGATGCCTTCACTTTTATAAATATATAAGGCCTGCCTTATAAGTTCTTTTCCAAGTACTTTCTTTTGTATACAGTAAAACTTGCCTTCAGAGGTCTGTAAATTCTCTTTGGAAGACCTGTCACTTTGTCCAAGCAGCCAGTTGTAATGAAGGAATTTCTCCCTTCCTTCTTGCACCTCCTAGTTTTGCTTCTCGCTCCGGTTTTGTTTCCCCATTGCTTTGAAAAAACCCACAACGTGACCCAGGTTATTTGCTGCTTTGTTTCTCTTCCCTCTTGATCCGCTGAAGTGAGTGGGTTTTACATCTTCGTACACGCTCGTCTGTGTCGTGGTTGGGTTTCTGAGTGGGCAGATTTGGTAAGATGCTGACGGGAGGAAGCAGGTGGAGTGTATCCCACTGCCTTTTTCTGTGTGCATTTTGCATTTTGCCATAATTGTGGATCTTTGGAATCAGCAGCTTAGTCAAAAATATTTTTGAAAATTCTGTTTTGGTTAATTGAAGCATTTCATTCAACTCTAAGTGCAATACTATGTACTGCACTTTGTATGCACTTGAAGTCTGTTTTTTCTTTGCATGGCTGAGCCTTTTAGAAACCTTATTTGAAACAAATTACATCCATTTCAGAATTCAAGTATCATCTCTAAATAAAAAATAAACGTCATTATTTTATAAAACCTCTTTCCTTCCCTCTCCCCCCCTGGCTGCAGCTCTCAGTTGTCTGACTTAGGATGAAGCCTGATTTTGGCCATCCCCAGCTGTGCTGTTGTACTGGGTGGTCTTCCAGCCAAAATAACCCACAAGTTCCTGCAAGCTGCCTTTCTCATCATTATTAAAGCTCAGTGCTTTTACTTAAGGAAGTACCCAGTGCCTGGAAAATCAACTTCTCAGTTGCCCTGCGCAAAGTGATGTCTGGGCTTGCTGTCCTGCCCAGAAGATGCTCAGAGTACCAGAGTAAACCCAAGAATTGAGAGTCACTGTGATGCTCCCATTAAGCAAAGGAAGCTGCTTCTCTGCTTTAGGAAACAAGGATGACTTGGGGATGAAAAGTTCTCATTTTGAAGAGACTGTCAGGCTGAGAAGCTTTCATGAAACCATTTCAAATAATTTTCTGAAACAGTTCTGACAGTAACATTCAGGACTCGAGTATGATGTGCACAAAGCAGCCGTTTCACACAGTATTTCTGTTCCCAATGTGGTGGGAAACACCTTGCCTGCCATATAGGTGTCACAAACACATACTAACAAAAATATTCAAGCCAGAAAAATTTAGGCATG
This sequence comes from Falco rusticolus, assembly GCF_015220075.1. NCBI lineage: Eukaryota > Metazoa > Chordata > Aves > Falconiformes > Falconidae > Falco > Falco rusticolus. The sequence goes on along the minus strand of NC_051209.1, from coordinate 8,216,864 downwards.
TGCTGCGTTTCATCTCAGGAATCCTGAGAGGCTGGGTGCCAGTTTGTGGATTTTACAATTTTCTGCAATTTTCCAGGCCTAGATGGCTGATTTCAAAATCTCACAGTGTTTAGGCATGAACTGTTTGCTTTACAAGTCTGACTGAAGGTTGCACCGATGAACTCCTTCCTCTGCAGCATCTCCTGGCAAAGGTGGTGGCACGGGGCAGGTCCAGTACCCGCGGTGGGGCAGTGTCAGTCCCCCAGCGCTTGGGGCAGACTCCTCCATGTGCCCAGGCTGATGGCACACCAGGCTCTTGAGGGGTTTATCAGCACAGACTGTCCCATGGCAGTGCCTTGTGTTCCCTGGCACTGCTTCGTTCCCAGGCACAGATGCCGGCTTTGTCCCCTTGTCACCTGCGACAGCTCAACAATAGTCAGGCAGCTGCCGCGCGCTGCTTGTGATGCTCCTCACAGACATCTGTTGCCTTGTGCTTCCCCATCTGCCACTCAGATCTGCTCCTGTTTTCTGCAAAAAACACAGGGGCAAGTGCTGCCCTTTTGTTGCTGGAGGGTTCGTCTGCTCCGGGAAGGGTTTTCACATGGGGCAGTGATTTCACTTGGCGAACAGAGTATCGTAGAATCAGAGAATCACCGAATGGTTTGGGTGGGAAGGGACCTTCAAAGTCCCTCTAGTCCAACCCCCTGTCATGGGCAGGGACATGTTCAGCTGGATCAGGTTGCTCAGAGTTCCGTCCAGCCTGGCCTTGGATGTTGCCAGGGATGGGACATCGGGCACCTCTCTGGGCCACCTGTGCCAGTGTCTCACCACCCTCATTGTCAATAATTTCTTCATTCCATCTAGTCTGAATCTCCCCTCTTTGAGTTTACAACCATTCCCCCTTGTCCTTTCACTACAGGCCCTGCTAAAAACTGTCCCCATCTTTCTTCTAAGCCCCCTTTAGGTACTGAAAGTCTACTCTAACGTCTCCCAGAGCCTTCTTTTCTCCAGGATGAACAGCCCCAAATCTCCCAGCCTGTCATCACAGGAGAGATGCTCCAGCCCTCTGAGTACTGAGTTTATCTCTTGGGTATGCAAACAGAGCCACGCTTCCTGAGAAAAGGTTATAGCAATGCTTTGTGTCCCCTTTGGAAGGGTTCTGCTGGGCAGGTGAGTGTGCACAACCCAAGCAGAGAACTGTTTTGGTTGTCTTTGCTTTGGGAATCAAGGCTTGGGCACTGCACCATTTCTGCAGTGCTCAGGTACCCTCAAAGCAAAGATGATTTTTGAATAGCTCCAGTGCTCTGGAGTATTTTGAGATAACTCATGGCATGCAGCTGAAGAAGAGGTCATAGTAACCCCAAATTTCCAGCTAGGCATTGCCCATAGGTGGCCAACCCAACTCAACCCAACGCATGGACAGGCTATCAACAGTTACTGGATGCTCTGGGCATTATTGCTGGCATATGGACTTGGAGTTATCGTTGACAATAACTCATTTAGAGCTTGACAAGGGCATTACACATGAAGAAAACTGTATTTTTGGAAGAAGAGTGAGCACTGATGTCACAGGTAAGGCCCTGCCCAGCTCTGCAACGTGCTCTCTCTAGGGAAAGGTCTCAAAGGTGAGCTGTAATTGCATAGAATAACTTTATCGCTCTGTATAAATTTAATCCTGTTTTTTCTACTAAAGCTACACCTACACACTAAAGTGCTTCTCATCAAGTATGCCAAAGATATATGTAATAATTATGTCGTCTTCCCATATAATATTTTTTTTTCCAGGAGATGTACTTTCAAGAAGTTCATCTTCATGATGCTGCTAAAACTTGCATGTAATGAAAGCAAATGTATGCCTTCTGAATAGTATTTCCTTAGGGACAAAAAGTCCTGCTACAGTTCAAGAGAGCTGAACAGTTTCCAGCATGAGGCCGTATTGTAGAGTGTACGATAAGGTATGAGAAGGGGATAAAGCTTTTTGAGCTGTAGAGCATCTGGAGGCTGTTTTTTCTGGGGGAGGTGAAGTGGGCTTGGTGCTCGGAGCTGCACACAAGGGATCCCTGTGTAATTATTTCATTTTCTCCCTGAGTGCTGGAAAAAAAAGCAGGAAATATCCAACGGCTATTGTATGGGCATCAGCATCCAATAAAACACTGGGTGAGGAACATTTTCTTAAACTCAGGGCCATCTGCTACAGGCAGTGTAGGGTGGGAAGGGGAAGAGAAAATGTTCTCTTCTCAGCATAGCTTTGAACGGCCATGAACCTCGGCCAATGGGTGCAAACAGGTCCAAGCCACATAATTCAGGTTTGGCTCATCTGAGTCCAAGGCAGGAGGGGAGGGTTTAGATTTTAGTCTCAGCTTTGAGATTCATGGGTGAACGAGGCATTTGGGGAGAGCCAGCTCAGCCCCACTACGCAGAAGCCCATCATGTGGTGAACCATACTGTGGTCCCTCAAACGGTGATAGGTATTGCAAGCGTGGTCTGCCATCAACCTCTACGGTGTATCACAGGACAGACTCCCTCAGGTCTCCGGGAAAGCAAGCTGTGTGACAGGGAGCTCCTCATTAACCCAGTGTTATTGTACATCTTACTCCATTTCCCCTTTTAAGGTGAATTAAGCTTTTGTTTAGAGCAGTGTGGCTGGTGGGATGCTCAGCATCACAGAATACTGTCTGCAGGTAGAAAATGAAAGCAAAATTGAAAATACTTGTGAGCATCAATGAAAAAAAAATAAAAATGCTGTCTCTCATCGTGTTGCCAAACTGCCTTGTAGTGGTCTCATCCTCTGACTGCGTTTCTTTTTCTCGGAAAGGAACTTGCACAATATCAGACTTCAGCATATCACAGGCAGAGAGGAGGTATTTCTGTTGGGGAAAGAAATGCAAAGAACATTTGCAGGGAGGAGCTTTTCCTTCACTCAACTGGCTGAAAGAGCTCTGCAAAGGGTTGCTTAGAGCTCTCCCCACCCAAGCATGGGAAATCCATTCCTGTTTTGTAATGGAAAATATCCAAGGGATGCTGAAGCGTTTGAAAGATCATAGAAAGGTTTGGGTTGGAAGGGACCTTAAAGCCCACCCAGTTCTACCCTCCCTGCCCTGGGCAGGGCCACCTCCCTCCAGCCCAGGTGGCTCCAAGCCCCAGCCTGGCCTTGGGTGCTGCCAGGGACGGGGCACCCACAGCTGCTGCAGGCAGCCTCTGCCAGCGCCTCCCACTCTCACAGGGAACAATTTCTTCCTAAGATCCAGGCTAAATATCCCCTCTTCCAGTGTAAAGCCATTCTCTGTTGCCCTGTTGCTACAGGCCCTGGTACAAAGCCCCTCTCCAGCTTCCCTGTCGGTCCCTTTAGGTGCTGGAAGGAGCTCTCAGGTCTTCCTGGAGCCTTCTCCAGGCTGAACCACCCCAGCTCTCCCAGCCTGTCCTCCCAGCAGAGGAGCTCCAGACCCTGGTCATCTCTGTGGCCTCCTCTGGCCTTGCTCCAGTAGGTCCATGTGCACAAATCCAAGGTGAACAGGCAAAGGGATGGGAGGGAGAAGATACTTGAGACTTCTTCAGAGTTCATGACTCTCCCTTCCAACTCTGCTCTCACATTACCTGAAACAAAATAAGACATTACAGGACTGAACTGAAAACATCCGTGGTGCACCAAGCCCACGGCTCCAGCTGCATGACACTGTATTTTTTTTAGCCATAGACAGCAACACTCAGTTTAGGGTAAAATTCAGCAAAAAGAGAAACTGCCCACTTCTTACTGCAGTCAGGAAAAGGGGTTAGGCAGCTTTCCTAGACCACTGACACAGGTAAAATACCTGTAGTATGTATATACAGCTTCAGTTGGGTCAGCTGGAGCGTGGCCACAGGCATGAAGCTGGGCTGGTGCTACCACCACATTTGGGAAGAGGGATTTTGGGGTTCGCGGCAGAACCTGGGCTGCCACCACTTTTACCTTGGGGCGGCAGAGCTGAGTGCTGTGCCAGGTCACCCTAAATACACCCAACAAATCTGCTTACCTATTTTCTCCCTGAAAATCCGACGTGCCCCATTTAAAGGCAAGGCTTACCTTGATCCTCCTGCCTTCGATGCTGCAGGAAGGTTATTTGGCATGCAAAGAAGGTAAAATATCGGGCGGTGGCTGTGTTTGGCTGTGTTTTGCCCATCGCTGCGGACTCAGCAGGAGCTCATGGCTTGAGCTCCCCCGTGTGGGATGGGATTTTCCCTTTGGGATAAATCCTGTCGGTTTTTTTCCATAGGCAGCCAAATAATCCCGGGGATGTACTGAGTGGGGGTACAATATCTGTCCATACCCGCCTGGTGCTGGGGAAAACCCGTGGCTCCCTTGCCTGCTCCAAGCCTCAGTGCAATAGCAATAATGTCTATTTGCCAACTTGATGAGGGGCAGGGCCACATATATTTGATTTAGTTAATTAATACAAATGGCAATTCAGCCTATAGCTCCAGCATAAGTACCTACGTATGCATGCAGGAATGAATATCAAGGTACCACAATTTTATTAAATGCATTTGATAGTGTGATAGCATAGCAAGATGGAGCAAATAATTCACAGTCCATAACTGAGTCAATCGATTCGGCTTAATTTTTTTGCCTCTCAATCCTTCTAACCAACTAATTATAATTACTGATTTATTTACCTGAAATTTTAAGCACCAAATAACTTCAATGGATAAACTTCACTGTATAGGTGTTTTATAGCTCTTTTATGTTATGGGCACTTAAGACATGTTAATTTACCTTAGCATACATCCTTGTCACCCAGTATCACATCTCGTTTCTGAATGGATTTGCCTGGGACTTTGGAGTCAGCTCTCCAGAGCAAGTAGTTCTGGATTCTAACGTGAAAATGTGATTCCCAGCAACTTGCCTCTGATAATTGTCTCCTAAAATTAATTGTCTCCTAAAATTTCCTGTTGTTGTAAATATGCTCAACAACAAATCTAATTCCTAAAAGATACTCAGAGAAAGCAAATAAAAAAAGGGATGAAGACATGCCTGAAGCAAATTCTATAGGATCTTCTGAGTCTTTGCTGGTGCTTCCCCTTGGTGTAAAGGACCCAAGGTGGCCCCATCTCGTGGGTTTCTCTCTGTGGGTCCGTGCCTCTTCCTTATGGTCCCATTTTGGACTAGGCAGTTATCTGTTGGAATGTGTGGTCTTCAGGTTTGCACTGGGAGATGAGAGCAAAGGGGTATCCCCTGGGACATCCATTGGATGATCTCAAAGCATCCATTGGGAGTCACCTTAAAATGGAGCTATGTGCTGATGTTCAGCTGGTAGGGCTGATGGGCTGGAGCCATCCTGTCCTCCCCTGCCTGCTTTCACCGCAAACCTGGGACTTCTTGGAGCAAATATACATCAGTTGTTAATATACAAATATACATCAGTTCCCCAGAACTTACTGGGCCTTTCCAAAATAACTGCTCTCCTTCCTTCTCCTGTGGTTGTGGGTTCACCATGCTTGCTGTCGGGGATGGCCCAGGAAGATCCTGATGGATTGCCTTGAGCTAGTGCAGCTTTTCAAGGTGTGCTATAATAACTTCAGTAATCAACGAAAGGCCACAATGTACACATTCAGCATTCAAAATCAGCATCAAAAATCATGAGTCCTATGCCAGAAGAACTTGACATTTCTGCTTAAGTGTTTTTGCGTTGTTTCTGGTTTGGGAGCTTTTGGGTCACATTTTCTGGTTTTCCCTTTGAGTCACGAAAGCATAAAAACTTGCACTTGTAGAATTCCCACTTCTTAGGATTTTGTTATGAATCTGCTGTGATCTGGCTCTTTTCTGTAGCTTCACCTCCTGGCATCTGGAGGTGCTGGAGAATATTAGAAAAATCAGTGACTGAATGGCAACTCAACAAAAGATTGATGGCCATGATGTCCTGGGCACGGTATTGATGTGCTTTGGGTCCACAGGGGAGGGGTATGGCTGGAGATGGCTGGGGATGGCATGGGGATGAGCCTTTTAATGATGTTCTTAAACAAAGTAAATTCCTTCCACTGTGATGGGGGTAAGAGAGAAGCAATAGGGGAAGGCAGAGGGTTAAAATCACTTAGCTGGTGTGCAGTGAGCTGTGAGGAACAGGTCCCAACAGGCCCCTACATAAGTAATTCTTTCTACAGACTTAATCTTCCATCTCAGTTTACAATTAAGCACATAATTCTTCTTGCTTTAATATTTCTACCTCACTTTGCGGCTTCTGTTTGTTCCACCAAAGCAGTGAAAAAAGGGTAAAACTGGAGTAAGAGATTCAGGTGCGTGTGGACCTTGTGGGTCCCTCTTCTCTTCTTGGGAGGAGTTCCACTCCTAGTGTCACAGCAGGGTTTAGGATGGAATTAAAAATAGGTCCAGGTCCAGGACTTAGCTCCCTTAGGACAGTCCAGCTGAATAAATGAATCCCAAGAATTTTTGGTGAGACATCGTTTTGGACAACACTAAGAAAACTGGGGCTTCACTTTACCTGCAGATGTTAGAAATATAGTCCTCCGGGGGGGGTGGGGGGTAAATGCCTTTGAAAGGACTGGAACCAAGCAAGGTAGTGCTAGAAACCAAACACTGCTAATCTGTGATCCCAAAATGAGCCAGTCATTTCTGGGTTAGCATCAGGATGCATCTCCCCGAGACTCCATGTAGGATTTACGGGGAGCATCTGTGGTGCAGGAGGTCACGTTGCTGCCACAGCAGGGATGGCCCTGAAGCTGGGAGCTCATTTTGCCATTCAAAAGAGCAAAGTGGAGCGAACCAAGAGGCAGAACATCAGCTACGTCAACTGGCCTGCACCTGCATATACATTTGGTATACCCCATATTCCTTCCATACTGCCTACACCTTCAGACAATAGATTTATGTAATTATTTTACAACCAAGAAGGACAGAAGTTTAGAGAACTGCACATTTTTTTATCGACTGTGAAGTCGTTATACAAATCTATCACCTAAAATATGAGCATGTGGAAAGAACCTGATACTTCCAAAGCGGCCTTTATAAAAGCTTTATTGGATTTTAATTCGTAGCATGGGCTATAAATTGTGCAAGCAGCAGTGCTCGTACCGTGTCCCTGACATGGCGTACATTGGGCTGCCCTTGAACCAGTGACAGTGACAAAGATGCTCTTCACAATCAAGTAACTAATTCCATGCGAGATCTCCTTCAAACACTTTATTATGGTTGTATTAAGCCATCCACAGCCAATTGCCTTTGCTTTCTGCGTGGAGAGGATAGACGGGCTCTATTAGGGATGGTCAGATTGCAGATCTCACAAAATACTTTTTGAGGGTTGACACCTTGCCTGCCTGTGGTTAAAAATGTCCTGTCTCTAGAGCTAAGACAGGGCTCCCAACACATGTCTTAGTGCGATCCTTCAATCCTCTCACTTTAACTGGCACAGATATATGGCATTGAAAAATTCCTGCATGCTTTGGCTACTTGTTATCTGTTAAATTCATTCCAACAAAGCATTTAAGCTAAGGTTTAATTCTGTCCCTCTTTATCATCATACCTGTGGCCAGACGATTGCTTTTAATATTAATGATAGGCACAAAAAGGGGGATTTTCAATAAGCTCAATTAGAAATCCATCTACATGCAGTTTAGGTGTCAAAATATTTTTTAAATATCTGTCTCAGAGCGGTACTTCAATGCCACGGGTGGTCAGTGGGGTTTAAGGAAATTGTAAAGGGCTCTGCTCAATACGCCGATGGATGGTGCATGTGGGTGCTTCATGGAGGCTCTGCCTTTGAGGCATACATGCAGGCAGATAACTTGTTTTTCCAAAATATTCTCACTGGCTGCCCTGGGCAGGACTCAGTGGAGTCAAATTAGTATATAGGTACTTGCAGGACTAGGTATCTTGAAGACAAGCAAATATATATTTTAAAATTAGATGAAACCATTAAACATCCACATGGAGATTTCAGAGTGATCATTTCCAGTAACACTTTGCCATGCTCCATGAACCTCTTGTGCATGCTGCCAGGGATCTGGTGAGGAAATAGCACGCATCAAAAGGCATCTTCCTTTTCATGTGTATGATCCATCTTTTCCCATCATCACTGGTGCTGGACTCCCATAGATAATGTCATTTAGGGACACAAGAACTGTTGCCCTGCAGCAGACACGTTACAGAAAATCCATTTACCCTGTATTGGGGTTTTTTTGCTTCTTTTTTTTTTTGTTGTGTGGTTTTGTGTTTTTTTTCCCTAAAACTGCTCTCAGGACAAAAAACTTCAGAACTGAAAGTGTAAACGTACCCCTGTTGGAAAAAATACAGTAATATGCCCATGGAAAATGTCTTGCTGATTTCAGTTATTTAGTAGTTGAAGCTTTAAAGACTTCAATGTAGTTGAAAACAATGTCAGTCTTTATACACAGCAAGAAATAGCTGTAGGGTTTCTTCAGACAACTCAGCTGTAGAGCTTACTCAGGTCTGAGTAGATCCAGGAGTAGGTGTCCCTTGAGTGGCATCACTTGGGGGTTCATGAAGGCACCAGGTTTTGAAAATACGGGATGGTCATGGCCTCCTGAAGCCAATAAATAAAACATCACGAGAATATCTGATCCAGACAGATGACCATCGAATGGCAAAAGCCCCACCACCACCCAGCCACCTCTGCCTTGGGGACTGTGGTGGAGGAAGGTGAAGTGACACTTCTCTGGGATTTGTTTCCTGGGTGGAGAAGTCACCGTGGGCTAATTACAGTCATTAGAAATAAAGGAAAGCTTCAGAGGGAATGTGCTGTGCCCAGGAATGTTGTTTAATGGCTCATATCTGATGCGCCGTAGTTGGCTTTGTGCATCCCCCAGCACCAGTTGCTGCGAAGGTGAGAACTGTGATAAAACAAAAAGAATTGGAGCTGCGTTTGTAATTTCAATCTTTCTAAGACTTTTCTTTAATAAGACTGTTTTTATAGTTACGAGAATGGATTTTTGTAACCACCCAAACTCAGGCTGAAAGAGCCGTGAGATACAAACTTGTAGCAATTTCGGTTTGCCCTGTGATTAATGATTTTAGATGGTTTATTTTGCAAGAGGCAGTTTGATTTTGGAACCTTTCCAGCCACTTCTGGTCCTGATATGGATCCTAACACACGGTGCTGCGAGGGATACACCCCATGCTTCAAAGGCCCTGATTTCCCCAAGCAGAGGAAAGTGATAAATTACTTTCCCTGGGAAGAAAACGTAAAGAAAAAGAGCAAATAAATCCTGGATGTTCTTTAAAAGGAATATACAGGATTGCCGAATTGTGCTTCTCGAATCATGGAAGGGCACAATATTGTCTACTTGTGAAGCAAAAGCAGGAATGAAAAAGAAAATGTTGCCATCTAAAACATGAAAAGGAATTGGAAATTGAACCCATTTTAATGAGAAGATATTACTTGTAGAGATGGATAAGGAAAGTTTTCATCAGTGGGAAAAAATCCTGCACTGGGATAGCAAACGATAATAAGAAGTTTCTATCAAGTGTCCTGGGAATATATCCTGGGCTCGGCAAAGGTGACCAGGAGATTGTTAATATGATGATGACCATGAGGACCTTCCAGTAATTGCCTTTGTGCTGCATTTTGAAAGAACCAGGGTGATTTCTTGCATCGTGCGAGGATGTCAGGGAAATTTCCACCCCATTAGCAGTCATGGAGGATACTAAACACCAGCAAGCGGGGATGAATGTGTCTAAATCGACACGGCCGGGCTATTTGACCTGGGCAGGAAAGCTGGTCTGGTGGCCACTGGCTGGTGCCCCTTGTATGACCATCCCGGGAGGAGATGGGGAGCGGTGGATGAAGGCAGGGTAGGCAGGAGGCTGCAGGTGAACATTGGTTGGGCTGCCTGACAATTTTTGGGGGAAAGAATGGAAAAAGGTGACATCAGATGTGATAGATAAAGAATTAAAGCACAGGAGTGTAATTAATGCCAGTCAAAATGGTTTTATGGAAAATAGATCTTGTCAAAGAAGTGTGATTTCATTCTTTGATGAGATAACACATTTGGTTGATAAAAGTGACTGTGCTGAGGTAATAGACTCCTCTAAAGCAGTTAGTGCAGCGCGGGCTGACACTCTGATTAACATTTATCGTGGCAAGCTATCAATAACGAGCACATTAAATGGATGGAGGGCTGGCTAACTGACGGGTCTCCAAGAGGGGCTGTCAGGAGGAAATCAGCAGCAAATGGTGATATTTCCAGTGAGATTCCTCTGCCAAAATCAGTGCTGCAGGCACCCGTGCATGGCGTAAGGGCTGGCACGATGGTTTTTAATCGCATCCCCATCGCTGCCCTGCAAACACCAGTTTCCGTAGATTTATATTATTCATGTAATGTAATTACCAAGTGGCTGAAAGGAGGGAGAGCATCCCAATTTTACCGGCTTCTTCAACACCTGGAAGATGACTGGCCAGGGGTTTTTATTCAGATTTTGTGCTTCAGGTGCAAAAATGAGAGCAGAGCTCGGAAGGGATATTTAATTGGTAACTTTTTTTAAGCACCTACTTCTAGACATCCTTCATGGGTAATGTTCTGTAACTCTCCCGAAGACTGAACTGATGAAAGAAACTGGAGAAAGAGTATATCAAGGACAAAGCCAGAATTCAGATTTTAATGAAGCAAACATAAACTTTTACTGAGGCAAGCTCACCCTGAGTTTGTCACAAACCTGATTAAAGTCTATAGAGCTATTCAGTGCCGTGTTTAATTACAGCCAAGCCCGCCAGCCCCCTCGTAGTTAAGGATTTTCAGGATTTCTAATAAAATTTCCCACTCCTTAGATTTTTGGAGGCTTGTAAGTTATTTATAATGAAATATGCTTCAGGCTGAAGCTTGCTGATGCAAAACGCTAAGACGGTTGGTGCCCACCTGAGAGTGAATCATTTTGGGGGGTGTCTGAACAAAACCCCCCAGCTCTTTCTGTTTTCCTTGATTTTTTTAATGTAGAAGACACATGGGATAATTTTCTTATTTGTGAAACTTTTCCAACCATCTTTCCGCTACCTGACCCTGAAATACAGAGAACATCAGAGAAGTTGAGAGGTTCACACCTGGGAATCCACACCAAGGGCAAAAGCTCTTTTTGGTGTGAGAAGTGGGGTTGGGGTATAAATGCTTTGTATCTTTTCAGGTGTCAACATTTGTAAAAAATCAGGGAAACCCTCCTGCTCCCAGCCAGGGAACCTTTTCAAGCCTTTCCCTGGCTCACGCTTGGGCTGTGGCAGAGGAGAGGGGCAGGCTGGAGAAGGCACGGATTTTAGGAGGAGGCAGAAGGAATCGTAACAAGACTATTTAAAAAATTGCTTCTATGGCTTTTCCCACTTCTGAGCCGAAGTTGCAGGATCGGGACCTTAATTCCACCCACTTCAAGTTTATTGGAAAAACGTCAAGACAGCAGCCACTTTTTAATTAAAAAGGGCTTGTGCATTTTTGCTTTAGCATTATTTATTTGTTAAATGAGTTTGCTGTGATTAACATGCGCACGGGGAGAGGGGCAAAGCACTCTCTTTACTCTTGGATCCGATAAATCTTCTGCAAAAATACACTGATTGCCTCTGCCGCCAAATTGCAGACCCTGGTTATTGCAGTGAGAATGGGTGTTATTGTGCACGTTTAGCATTGTCTCCTTGCTCGCTCAGCAGAATTGGCCACAATATAGCTGCTCCAGGTCCTTCCTCTCTTAACACACGGCTTGTATTATGGATGTGTGGAGTTACAAGCATTTTCCCCCCCGAATCCCTGCAAAAGTATCAAAGCAAACCATTAAAAATAGAGAAGTTTGGTTTTTCTCTTTGTGCTGTGCTCCATTCACAATAGCACGTAGTAATGGTGATGATGATAATATAGTAATATTAATAATAATAGTAATAATTATTTGAGGGAAAGAGGTAAATTTTTCCTACCTAGTGAGGTGGTGAAAGCATCAAATGCCCTGTTCCTGTGCCAGGACCAAGACGTGGGAGGCTGCAACTGGGAGGGGCTGGGAACAACAGGCAAATCTTGTCCCAAATGATTAAGAGGAGGAATTTCTCTCACATAAGTACAGAAGGCTGTAAGAGTTGGTGAGAATTTGAAGAGATGTTAAGGGTAATTTGTTAATGCAAGGAAGCAGGGAAATAAATCCTAGCAGTTCTGCTAAGGGCTGAGCAGCGCTCCAATACCTGCTTTTATCCAAAACGCTTTGCTTTGTGCTGTAGGATTTTTCACTCACCAATAGATTCAGAAGGGAAAAAAAAGAAGCAGCCTTTAGCATATTTTTTTTTACAGCTGTAAGCACAGAAGTGAAAAGGATCAAAAGAAATAATTTATCGTCTCCCTGCATGCTTACAAAAATAAATGCACTTTCAAGTTGCAGAGACTTTTCCCAAGTTTCCCTATTTATAAAGGCTCAGTGCTACTTACTTTCTGTGGAGGTCTGAATTTTTCACTTCAACAGCAGCTTCTATCTGTGGATCCCCAAAAGCTTATGTAAACAGCAATGGGGAACAGTTCCCACTGCTGCTGCGGAGTATTAGCTCCATTTCAGATAGCATGAGACACGCATAGGAATAGGATATATCTTACTCCAAGTCATGTCTGGATACTACTATAAATAGCCTTATGTGATGCTGTTTGCTGGCTAGGATGTGATGGGGGTCTAAAAATACCTGCTCTGGACTGATTTTGCATCCTGGAAATTTGCTGGTGGGAAGTAGGACTTGGGGCAATTGGCTGCCAAGGGGCTTCTGCAGGGTGCATCTCACGGGCATTTGTTCATGGATTGCTGGAAAAAGCCATTCCAGCGTATTTCTGCAATTGCAGAGAAGTCAGACATGGCAAAACGCATGGCACAAACTGCTTGTAAAGAACTGTGTGTCCCCAGCATGGTGGGTACCACTGTCTGGCACTGAACATCCCTGCTCCGTGGGCCAGACAGACGGCGGGGTGAGAGCTAGCCTCCTAATTATCTTTACATGATATAATTAAATGGTGCTAAATGCATCCATGGCAGTAGTTTCCGGGTGGCAGTCATGTTCTGCTGCACAGGAGAATCAATTTGACTTGGTTAGAGAGAATTAAGAGAGCAATTCTCCATCTCTTGCAGTGTTGGGCGTGTTGAAGTCCAAGGGCTTTATACAGAGTGTGGCACAAACCATATCCAGCCTACCTTGGGACAGGAGGGACAAGCTTCAAGGAGACAGGCTGCAGAAATATGCAGTCTTTAGCAATTAGAATCATGGAATCATAGAGTTATTTAGGCTAGAAAAGGTTGAGTCCAACCATTAACCCAGCACTGCCAAGCCCACCACTAACCCATGGCCCCGAGCACCACATCTACATGTATTATAAATCCCCCCAGGGCTGGTGACTCCACCACCCCCCTGGGCAGCCTGTTCCGGGGTTTGGCCACCCTTTCCGTGACGGGATTTTTCCTAATATACCATCTAAACCTCCCCTGGCAAAACCTGAGCCTGGATTAAATGGCTAGGTAGCAATTTTGTGGTGGTTTGCTTCTAATCTTGCCAAGACGAAAGGTTAACTGTTGGGAGAGTGTGGATAACTGGCTAGCTGAAAAGGGTCACATAGACATAGTCCAGCTGGCTGGACAAAAATGCGCATCGCTCTCAGCTTATCTGAAGTAAAGCAAAATACACTGTCTTTGGCTGTCCTTGTTACACAGTAACAGGAAGATTTTGGTGGGAAAAGAATGTTGCAGGTGGGAACAGAAAACTACAGAAGAGAAACAAGGGGCGGGCTTGGTATTTAGGCAACTAACCAATAATGAGCTTAACTTTTGTAATATGTATGAGCTAATTATAACAAGGCATAAAAGGTGACTGTAAGGGACAATAAACGAAGTCTGCTGATCACTCATATTGAGTGACTGTGTCTTCCCTCCGTTGCAACAGGAGAGGGGTCCGCCAGAGTCAAGAAATTACTCAATATGAGTTATGCATCTTGCTCATCTTTATTGGCTTCTAACACTTCTTATATAGCCTCAATACACAAGCATGTTCCCAAAGCAAACATATAATTGGTTATTAGCCCCTAAGCGCGCGCTGCTCTCACACCACTAATTATCGTGATTAGAACAAGCATTCTATCCATGCAGCTATTTGTGTTAGCTATGTTTTAGCCTTGCGGTTTGTTACTCCCTTTATTCCCATTCCGCTCCCTATCTCCCTTGGCCTTGCACCTGTCTTCCCTAACAGCTGCAGCTTGTTACAGCCACGGCCTGTTAGCACAAGAAAGTTACTTGGTCTCAGGAGTCAAGAATAGATCAAGGCCACTTTCTTGTTAACTTCAGCACAACAACTTCAGCACAATTCTAATTCCAGGCCTGGATTGTGCAGATCTTTAGGGATTCTATGGCCATGCTTCTGCAGCCATTCTTCTACAGTTAACACCTAAACCTTAGGTCTGAAAATCCCAGCTATAAACTGGACAAGTGTTACAGCAGCGTGCAAGGCACGGGGGATGGGTATGGCGAGGCCGCCGATAGCCAAAAGGAGGTTTGAACCTGCAATGTCCTTCAGGAAGCTGTTGGCTAAGAGCCTTTATTTGAGCGCATTGTGGAGGGAAGGCAGAGAGTAAAGCTCACATCGTCTTGTGAAGCTTTGTACACATGCCTGCACAATCCATCATCACATAGAATTAAACCTGGTAAAGGCATCATCTTTTTTACATGGAAAAGGAAAATTGCTTTGTGGAGTTTCCCATTGAAATTGTCTCTTTGGATGCTCCCACCCACAGAAAATCTGGTTCTGAAAGACCAACCTCAAGGCTTTTTTTTTTCAGGTTTCATCAGAAAAGAGGAGCACTGAGGAATCACATGTTCCTGGATCGAGCACTGTTCAGCTGATATGCTTCCTATTTTGGAATTTTAAAAATTAGAAGCCTTGGAAACTCCTAAGGTGATGCTATGAAAGTTTCCATTGTCTTCCCAAAACCATGTTGTACCTAAAAGATCACGCAAAATATGAGTTTCCTCAGCTGTAACTGTAAGGTTTTGTTCCCTTTAACAGCACCTTATTATGTACAATATTGGGGAAACCAAAGAAAACCCAGTGAATCCCATTGAGAAATGAGTAGCCCAGGCTGGACCGTTGTCCTCTGATGTTGGGATTCTCCATCCATCTCTTGGGTACTCAAGCCCAGGCAAGGTGCCTTTGGGAGATGGCCCTTCTCTGCACTGGCCCCACTGTTTCTCCAAGTCCCTGCAGTGGGGGCCAGCCTCCTTGGCTCTGGTTCCTGATGTCCTCAACAGGTATTCCATCTTCTCTGATGGTGAGGTTAGTGGGAGCAGGAGCTTGCTGAGCTACTGCAGAAGTTGAAGAAGGATGAAGACCAGCTCTGAAACCCATAGGAAAGGAGGAAGCCTTTCCTGGTGTAATAAGTAACTAAAGGTAATTTGCTGATCAACCAAGTTAAACAAGAGGAACGAACCCATTGTGGTGGTCTTAAGAACTTCCTATTTAACAAGAAGAGACACGTCCACAATGTTTTCTTGCTACACTAAACATGGGAACATCCTGTCTGACAAGAAACCACGATAACAGAAGCAGCAGAGGGGCATACTGAAGATGTCAGAAGCAACCTCGGTGAAGATAAAAAGAGCTGCTCAGCTTGCTTGAATTTGCGCACCAGGAGACTCCCTGGCCGCCCAGCGCTGTTTTGCTTACTTGTCGCTTGCTTTAATAAATCAAATTTTCTAATTGGCCAGTCTCTGTCATTTAATTGGACAGGTAAACTATAACACTGGTGGGACCCTGCAGGGATAGTTACACCCTGGTGTGGAGCTGATACAGCACACAGCCCTTCGTGTTCCAGAATTACGAGCCTTTTCTCTCTTTTCAAAGCAATACAAGTGCTCATGGCCAGCAATGGGCTGGAATGACCACCCTGAGCAGCCTAAAGTCCCATGCAGCCTGACATGACTCTGATGCTCCCAGCAGGGACAAATCAGTCCAAAATAACACAAATAACTGTGTTTATAACCGCAAGGACTGTTTGCATTTACTGGAGGCTAGGTGGGGGTTGATACGCAGCCGTGCTCTGACTCTTCGTGCTCTTCCTGAGGCAGCCTGTGGTCCCAGGCCACCTTGAGCA
The DNA here is from genome assembly GCF_015220075.1 of Falco rusticolus. NCBI lineage: Eukaryota > Metazoa > Chordata > Aves > Falconiformes > Falconidae > Falco > Falco rusticolus. The sequence goes on along the minus strand of NC_051209.1, from coordinate 8,200,805 downwards.
GGCGGCAGCAGGTCCCCGCTCGGCTCCCGGGCACCGCCACCAGGGCTGGGATTCATCACCCAACCTGCCATGTAATCAGACTCCTTGGCAAGTGCTCTCAAATAATAATTATTGCGATTTGCATAAATATAGGTGAGCTCATTGGTAGCAGCTGCTCCCTGTGCTGTGCGCGTGAGTCTGTGCTGAACGGCAGTTTTGGGTGAAGGACGAGGGGCAACGGGGGTGGAGGAGGAAGCCGTGGGGTTGCGTGGCATCGCCCTTTGCTCATCTGGGGGGTGCCATGGCCCCTGCCCCTCCAAGATACCCCTTAGGGGCTGAATGGCTGAGCAATGGACAAGGACATCCCCAGCCTTTGCGCTCCCCTCCTCTAACCTACTCAGGCAGATTTGGTGTTTCTTCATCTCTCCCCTCTCGTGGAGTTACTCACCTGCAGCCTGACGTGCTGTGCAATGCAGCCAGCTGATGAAACTTGTAGTGGCAGGATGGTAATTTAATAAACTGGTAGCATTTTGTTGCCTACTCAAGCCGTACCAGGATCTTAAACCCACACCTTCATTCGGTTTTAACTCCGTTTGAATGTGCTCTTGGTTTAAGTCCCTGGCTGGGGTGTTGCTCAGGGGTGATGCTGAGATGCTCAAGCAGAGAGAGCAAAGATTTTTTTGCGTTCTTGTTGTAACTGGGAGATTTTTCTTTTGCTGTACAGAAGTCTGTTATTGGCCGGCAGTGACAGCAGAACCAAAGGTTATAGATGCGTGCAATTCTTTGGTTTATTTGATTTGGAAAAGAAGGAGGTTAAAACAAAAAAAAAAAGAAAAATGTAGGGCAAGGCCTCAAGGACGAGAGTCTGAGCACTGTTAGCCTGATGAATGGAGACATGTTAGGACTTGTAGGGCATAAGCCCTGGGAACAAAGGAACAAGTTAACAGCAGACTCTTGAGCCATAGCAGTTGAGATGCCAACCCGATGGACAAAAGAGGGACATACAGCAAGATAAGGGAAGGGATAGTGCTGATAAGGAACTTTGTTATTCATGTCAAGTAGGACCCCCCCCCCCCAATCTTAGAATAAAGATTGTTGCTAAGATAAGATAGACTAATCAGTACCTATTGTTTAAATGATGTGTCTTAGAAAATAACCAATCTGTGTAGTTCACGTTTAAGATTTAACCAATCAGTGTCTAACATGTAGAAGGTAGAAACGTATATTAATGTAAAAGAATCACTAATAAATTGACATCTTGCTTGCATCAAGCTACGTCCCGTCTCTTCATTCGCCGCAGAAAAAAGGTGGTTTAGGTTTTTAAATGAAAAGGAGCCCACAATTCATCGAGTTCTGACAGAGCACTCCATCATTTGCTCCTCTTCCAGGAACAAAAGCGAATTTGCAAAAAAAAATAAAGACAATGGGAGGTACAAACTTTTTCCAAAGGGAAACGTTTCTCTATTGTTTTAACAAATGTGAAGAATAAGTGCAAACACACACGGACATCCCGGGTGCGCTTCCTCTGAGCCGTAGCTTTTTCCTCCCCGCCTTCCCAAATTAATGCAGGGGCACAGGCACATGCGCGCCCTCACCTCCCCATCCTCCACCCCACCAGCTGTTGGCACCTAACAGTCACTTCTCCTTTCGAAATAATTACTGTCTGTAGTGGTTTTGGAGAGGGCTGAGGTTATGCTTCCCATTATAATGAAGGAGGGAAAGGCAGGCAGCAGTGAAATCCTTTCCTGGTGGCCCCAAGAATTTTTTGTATTCTAAAATGAGACTACTGCCTATTCACCCTTGAGCAGATACGTTTTGAGTGTTTTCTTACTGCATAAATACCCTGACTATAGTAGGAAAGTAGCAAGAAAGTTTCCATAGGTTGGACTTTTTTAAAAAAAAAAACAAACACCCTGAGAATAATGATTTTTCCTTTGACCCAATTTCTTCTTGCTCTTTCTTCTGCACCAAGCAGCAGCTGTGATATGGAGAAATAGTGTGAAATGGGGACAATGGACATCGATCGTGATTGTATATGTCTGCTCAAGGAATGTGGGTATGGTGACTGGTCATGGGTGTGGTGTATGGTCACATAGGCACACAGCTTTGAGGAGACACCTACCCTTCTTCCTCTAACAAAGGGGAGACGCCTGCCCTTCTTCCTCTAGCAAAGGGGCTATTTAAAAAAGAAAGAGAAAAGGATGAGAGACGTTCCAATGTTATCTAGAGGGAGGGAGTGCTAAGTCTCCTTGCTGGAGAAGACCGGATGGTCACAAGGACATGAATCACCTACAAACCTGCAAGACCACCACATTCCAGGCAAAGGACTGATAAGCTAATTAACGTACGAAGCGAGAGTAAGCGGGATTAGGTAACGAATATGTATAGGTGTTAATTGAATATTCATTTGTTTTATTGTATAAATGTGAGATGGTTCGTCACTTCGGGCATGCATGCTTGTGGAGGAGCGATCCCCTGTGCATCTGCATGCAATAAACATACGTACTTTATAACTTTCGAGTTATAGATTTTAATTCCGTACGTCAGCTGGACAGCAGCAGGTTGTACGTAGCACCTACGTATCAGCCCCTTACAAAAAATAACCAAACAAACCTAGGGGAGAAATTAGTTGCTATTAAAGTCTTGGATGGAGATGGCACTCCCAAGTATTTTTTTGCATTCAGCAAAGTTATGCCGGTAGCAAAGCCCAAGGCTTGGCAGTGGGGTGAGGCTGTAACGCAGTGTGTAACCCCTGTGTCGTGCTGATGGATTAAAACTGATGGGTGATCGGATGCGCGGCATTGGGAAGTGCATCTCAACCATCATCACAAGTATCTGGCTGCTCTCAAGTGAGCTCAGCCTGATTGCTCTCCATGCTGGGCATGTGCTTGTTGGAAAAAAACCCCCAACTTCTGCACCCACCCTGGGGCGATGCTCAGGCTGATACTCCAAAGCTGCTGCTAAGCTCAGCTAATTCTTGCTTTTCTAAGACAGGCTCCGGTTATATCAGGTTTGCCACTAACACACATCTGGTTTTCAAGAAAAACCTTTGTATTTTCCCCTGTGGATGAGAAATTAATGAGTGTGAGAAGTTCTGGCATGGCAGAAGGTGAAGGTTCTCAGGGTTTTGCTCTGTTTTCCTTTGAGCTGCTGGGTTCTCTCCAGCCCACTTTGGGAAGCGGAGGTTGGGCTGTGGGAAAAACGTGGCTAAGGCACACTGGAGGATTTGTGCTGGACTCCCTGATAAGCAAAAGCACAGAATATTGTTCAGCTCAGGTTGCTGGGGGGGGTTGAGCTTAAAACTGCTCTGCGAGCTGTGTGCTGGGCATGCTACGGGGCATCAGGAACAAAAATCCTCAGGAGAGGCACAGCAAGGCTTGGTCCCTCTCCAGGCTATAGACACACAAATATTTTGAAAGAAATCAGAAAACACTGCGAATTTTTCATAGCCTGTAACTAGGATATCTGTTCATTCCTGAAAAACATCCCAACTTACAGGGCAATATAATACCCATTAATAGCTGCACACTCGCTGAGCTGCCAGCATCTTTCTGTTGCCCTTCCTCCCAGCCCTCCTCAGGGCTGCAGGCTGGCAGCCAGGTGAACAAACTCCACGGCATAAAACTTTTACAAATTATTCATGAACGCCAGATAATGAAGTACCTATTTTTTTAATGTTTTAGGGTATTTTCAGAGTCAGGAAAAAAATGCTAATTCCCATAAACAGAAGAGGTCCTGCAGCAGCTCCACACCATATCGCTGAAAAGCAAAGAAAGCAGAGGTTAACTGCAGCCCAGGACCCCACTGTGCATTTCACAACATATATTTTCATACCTAATAGCCATAGCATTTGTCATATTTTATTTTTTCTGATAGCACAAGGTCCCCATTAACTTCAGGACCCGCAGGTAGTTAAGTTACCCTTGCGCGGAAGGCACTGAGGTGTTGTAGTTTGATCTACGTTCATTTAAACGGATTAAAAAAAAGGCATTTGAGTAAAGACTACCATTAAATTCAGCAAGGTAGGCTGGGTGCTGGCCTGAGCCCACCCAAACCGCCCAGCTCTGCAGCGAGGGAGGGGAAGAAGCACTGGGGAGGTGGAGGAGGGATCTGGCAGCCAAACTACACAACTCATTGCCAGAGCAAATGGACAAAAATATATATAATGGCCCAAGTTCCCATGGACGTCTTCCTAAAAACCCATCCACAGATGCTGCGGCTTTGCACGAGCATTAATTTGGAGGTGGATTAACCTGGCTGATATAAAATAAACCTCTACTGCCAGCCGGGGCAAGCCTGGATCCGAGTGTGGAGCTCAGGGATTTACAGGAAGGGGTTGTCTCATCCCATTTTTCCCCAAATGGAAGAACTCCTTACAAATTCAGGATTACCAGAAATGCAAATACGTACTTTCACAAGCTGTAATGGATTAAAAATGTGTATAGAAGTTTTATGAAGGAAAAATCATGGTAATCATCATAAAAATCTACCTTACAGACATACTTAATGGAAAAGTGTTATATGCACAGGGAATGTTTACTTACTCTTTCGCTTAAAACTACTGGTGTGGTGCAGAATTATTTAATGGAAATATATATTATACACAGAATTCATTTCCCATTCCACTTAAATAACTCCTTCCATAGAGCAGCAATTATTAATGGCAACATGCTGGAAGGTTGTTTATTAGAAAAGGTAATATTTTCATGTTTTCCCCCGAAATGTGATGTGACAACCGTCATTTAATAGACTTTTTCCTGCAGGGATCTTTGTAGGGCTGGTAGGAGCTGTATCCTCAAACGGTTGCATCGGTGCCCACCTGGAAGGATGGCGTTCACCCCGGGAGTTGTGGGGCAGCGGTGCCGAACCGCAGGGATACAAAAATGAGTGGAAATCTGATTTTTGCGCGAATGAAACAGTGCTTTCCTTTTGTTGCTCTTCCATTTGCCCCAGCGCGGCACCGAATTGCAGCTTTGGTGGCGGCGGGAGGGATGTGGGAAGCACAAAGGGCAAAAAGCCCCTGGTCTGACAGGGAGCTGCTGTGATGGAGACCAACCGGGAGGAAAGCTTTAAAATTTGGCAGCGGCTTGACTTGTATTTCACAGCCACAAGCCTCCTGACAAGGTAAAGCTGCTCTCAACGCCCGCTCCGAAGACAATTCCCAATTCCCCGGCAAAGGGAAGGAAAACAAACCCGTTTGGAGTTAACGTGAGTGTGCGTGACAAATCCCAGCACTGCAGCTGCAGCTCTAATTGATTTAACTTGGGGCTGGGGATTGAATTGATTGAAAGGAACGGGAAAAGCTGTTTTGTTGTTGGTTTGGATATTTATTTTTTTTTCCCCCATCCATAACCACTAGCTTAAATACACAGCACATGTTACAGCCCGGGCAAGCACTTGGTAGAGTGATTTAGACCACGCTCGGTAAAATAAAGAAGGTAAATGAAAAGTAATCATACTTAGCAACAAAAACATGTATTACGCTGTTAATACTCTTCAGGCAGGGTGCCATTTTTTAGAGGTGAGAAAGTGAAATACAAATATGCAATCATTGCTTTTTAGCAGATAATTGAGTGCAACAGCACTTTCCTGACTAATTTTCACGGAGCTCCATTTGTCTTTTCTCCGGCTCCCGAGTGTTTTTCAGGCTTCGGATCATGTTATTTCCATCAGTCTCAGCGTAACCCAAACCCTTGTTTACCATATTGACAGGTGTCTGCTTTTCTATAAGACACTGTGGGTTTGGGGGTGCAGCTTGTCCCCTGACCCTCCTTGCCCAGCAGCCCCCAGATACCGGGCAGGATAAGCCATTAATTGTTTTTTTCTAGCCTAAAAGCTAGTGGGAAAGGAGTCTGGTCACATTGCTGCATCAATAACCTCATGTGTCCCTTGAGTTCCAGCATCTGGATCCCCATGAACCTCTCCACTTGTACTTTGGAGTTAGAGATGTATGGGTGAAAGGGTCAGCACGTGTCCTTACCAGCTCCGAAGTAGGGAGCAGAGGAAGAACTCAAAATGTACAATTAAAAAAGTAAAAAAAAACCCCTCTTAATATGCTTTTTTTTTTTTTTTTTCCTATTGGAATTCTCATGGCAAAAAGCCTCTAAGCAATGTCTGCTCCGGGGCTGGAGAACACCAGCTGTTTCAAGGAACTGGTGTTTAACAAGGGTGACCTGCCAGGGTACTTTGGAACTGGGCTTTGGCCACCAAGTTCACTTCGTTGCTTCTAACGAACAACGGGAATGAGGGCAGGACCAAATTCAGCACACATGGGCTTCATTATGTTACCGAAATCTCGGAATGAAGAACTTATCGACACCAATGTGATGTAGATAAGCAGACACTTCTTTATTGACGGCCGGGTGCGTGAGCGAGTCCTCTCACGATCAACGCACGCCAGGTCCCAAAATCAGATTCCATATATAGAACTTATTCATGCATATTCATTAAGTATTCATGCATAACCATGATATTTCCCGTAAATCATTAACATATTCTCCTCCTATATCCGATTCTGCGCAGTAGAGCTTAGAAAGGTCTAGAAATGGGTCTGGGGTACGATTTGGGTAGATGGTATATGAGTCGGTGGTCGCGATCTCCCCCTGCCGGAATTACCTTTTACTAAAGTTCACAGTTTCTTGGCAGGTACCTACAAGCTGTTCCAGTCGACTCTCCCCAGTTCCCATTAATCTCATATTCTGACATTTCAATACACCTCTGCATACAGAAGACTGGTTAAATACAATGGAACCTTTCAACCCTAGAGTTATTACAATAGTTCCAGGCCCTTCTTCTAGCCTTGGTACAAGACGTACAAAAGATTCCATAACAACTCTTATTGCGTAGATGCAAGTTTCCTATAAATTTTTTTTTCCTTAACCTTCTATATTTTAATTCTATTAAATGATTTTATAAAATCAATTAATTAATCAAATAAAATCAATCAATTTTAACTTATTAACTAATCGGTAACATTTAAGTCAGTTTACTTATTAAGAGTAGGGAGGGAGTCTAGGTTTTACTGGGCTCTGGGAGGTTGTGGTGGTTTGTTTTATTTTTTTTTCTCTAGGTTGGTGAGGAGCTGCTTTGTGCTTACAAGGTAAGAGCAAAGAGCTTTGTCGCGGTTATGGTTGCTGTGCGTGTTCCTCCTGCTTCTTATCTTATATTCTCACAGTAGGAGAAGGATTAACAACCTGAGCATACCTGCATGAGTCTATATTAATATCTGTATTTCAGGCAGAGAACTCGTCTCACTGGCTTTACTGGGCTTGCTCCTGACTTAGGTGGGTGCAAATGGGTTTATTGACTTTTTTTTTCCCCCTTGTAATGCAGTATCTTCAGGCTTGAATTTTTTTTTTATATGCTGGTTTTGTACTCTGGTGTTTTTCCTGAGTTCTGTGGGTTTGCTTTTGTGGTGGATGAGTGTGTGAGGGGGGAGTCAGGCTATGGTCCTGGTTACTGAGGTATCACAGGCTAGAAACTCGGTGGCCCAGGCAAAAAGAAAAATAATAAAAAAATCTGTCTGCTCATCCTTCTTGTAAAGATGATTGCTAATTAAAGCAGTGATATACAATCTAATGTTATTTTTACATGACCTGTCCAAAAAAAAGACTCTGCACCTGTGGAAACTGCTGGTCCTCACCAGTTGTCACCTGGTGTAGCTCTGTATAGGAGCTGAGCATCTGGCCCCCGTAAGTTAGCATAAGCAATTTTTCAGTGTCTTCCAACTTACTTTTTCTCGGTGCATGGGAAGTTTATCTTTTTTCCTGATAAGCACAAAACTGCAGAATATCTCTGAAAGTTTTCCATCCTTGAGTGGAAGTACGGAAAAGATAAATAGCTGCTGCGTAATTGTTTGGCAGAACATAATTGCAAGGAGTACTTGGAGGAAAATTGCTGCAGAAAACAGCAGGGCTGGGGTGGGGGGGATGGGATAGTGATGGTCTGGGAGCCTATTTCAGCTCAGCTCTGACCCTTTCCAGGAGAAAGGGTGAAGAAGGTGATCATAGAGGTGGTGGACAACTGCAGCAGCGAGCGATCTGTGTGGGAATACTACTACTTGGGGTTTATGGTGAGGTGGGGTCGTAGCAGGCATTGTCAGCAACCTGAAAGTGGTGGGGTTTGCTGACTGCCTCGGTGGAGAAGGCAACCTCAAGATCCTGAGCATAAAACCAAGTCAAACCCAGAGCAGCGTGGAAATCATATGTGACTAGTAAGAAGGATTGGGCATGTCCACATCTGAAAAGAAACCCAACATGGTTGGTGAGGTGGGGTGTGTGGTAGGGGAATAGTCACTGCAGTGACTGCAACTTGTTCTTAGGGGCTGGATAGGGAGCAAGGATGACTTGAGACGTATCTGCTATGGTGTTATAGGCTGGTCCAAAATTAGGCATGTCAAAAAGCTTTTTTGAGCAGAAAAAATTATTGGTGTTAGTAACCCCAGGGTAAATGATACACATTCGTGGATCAGCTCTGGGGCAAAGTGACTGGGTGAACTCGCTCAGTCTCCATCCAAAATATTGTAATTTAATCTGTGTTTTTTCATGCCACTTAAACATGGGTACACTTGCTGGACCTCTCAGGCCCCCAGTTACAAAGCTTTCTTAGAAAACATGAAATATGACTCTTCCCTAATGCGGAACCTATGTGCTGAACTCTGGTTAATTGAATATTGACCTCATTTCAATGGACAAATAGGTGATGACTGGTTGGAAATCTATCAGCTTAACTGGTCAGGTTGTATCAATGGTTCCTTTGTGGAGGAAAGAAAATGGCATTGACCACTGATGCATAGCTTTGGGACCGTTAAAGGTTGAGTTAATCAAAGCTTTACATCATGGTGGATGTAAATGAATGGAAATTAAATGAGAAGTACTGGGGGAAAAAAATGGACTGAGGAAGAGTGTCCAACTGAGTGCTCCCAAAACCTTGAGCTTGATGGCAAACCTACGGAAAGGTTTGTCGCGACGGAGGGAAGACACAGTCACTCAATATGAGTGATCAGCAGACTTCGTTTATTGTCCCTTACAGTCACCTTTTATGCCTTCTTATAATTAGCTCATACATATTACAAAAGTTAAGCTCATTATTGTTAGTTGCCTAAATACCAAGCCCACCCCTAGTTTCTCTTCTGTAGTTATCTGTTCCCACCTGCAACATTCTTTTCCCACCAAAATCTTCCTGTTATTGTGTAACAAGAACAGCCAAGGACAGTGTATTTTTGCTTTACTTCAGATAAGCTGAGAGCGATGTGCATTTTTGTCCAGCCAGCTGGACTATGTCTATGTGACCCTTTTCAGCTAGCCAGTTATCCACAATTCCCCCGTTCTTATTTTGGGCGACATAGGCCTGGTTGACCATTTTCAATAACAGTGTTTTAACACAGGAAAATACACAGCTAAGCACTACTAAAACTATTACAATAATGATCAAAAATAATAATCCCGTTTGCAACATGCCTTTAAGCCAGCCTCCTAATCCCAACCAATTTCCCAAAGCATCTAAGAGCAAAAAAAAAACCACCCCGATATCTTTCTGTACACGCTGGGTGTGGCTGATAAGGTCTTGTATCTCCTTATGTATAGATTTTGAATGATCCTCTAGATCAATGCAACACATCCCGTCAAAGTCTTCACATCCATGCCTGTGGGCCAGCAACTACACCTCTTATTGATGATTCGGGATTGTTGCTGAATAAGGATTTTGGTCACTTTCTTCCTAATCGTGTGAGGCTCTAATAAGCGTTTGCTTTTGCTAAACAAATTCACAATTCCCACATTACAACCCTCGCAGTTACGTTTGATAAATCCGAAGTTCACCGTAACACCCTGCACACCATAACAATACCCATGCCCCACAGTTACAGTTACCACATTTAAGGCAGCTGGAGTGACCAATTGGCCTTGGGTTATGAGATTGTATCTTTACTGTCAAAAGTTCGAGTTTTTCACATGTGGTCCCCTGTATGTGGGATCGGAACAGATGTCGAATAGGTTCCAGAACAGGGTCTATCGCAAGGTGCAGGTGAAGCAGCGTTCTCGCGTCGAGCTCCTCCAGCGTGCTCTACAGCAGGTTTTACCCAATGGCCGGGAACCCAAATAGTGCCTGAATTGGTAGAAATACAGACATAACCACGCCCCACATAAATCACCTCCACAGGACCTACCCATTGTCCTGTTTTTGCATCCTTATACAATACTTTCATGTGTGGTGGCCTGGGGGGTTCTGAGCCAGCGTGGTGCCTTATTATAGGCGGCTCATTACTGTCCCCAAATACACACAAATGATTAAGCACAAAAAGGGCCTTCTCTACCCTCTCTCTTACATCCTGAATCTCTTTGAACTTTTCTATATAATGTTTTAGCGTCCCGTTAGCCCGCTCTACAATTGCTTGTCCAGTTGGAGAATGAGGGATTGCAGTAACATGTTTAATATTCCACATTTGCATAAAACATTTAAGTAATCCACTACCATATGCAGGACCGTTATCAGTTTTAATAGTAATAGGCACCCCTAAAACAGCAAAGCAACTAGTTAAATGCCGGCGCACGTCCCGGACCTTTTCCCCGGGCTGTGGTGTGGCCCATAACATATGGCTATAGGTGTCTATAGTAACATGCACATATTTCAATCGACCGAATGCAGGAACATGAGTAACATCCATCTGCCAAACATCATTAGACTTTAGTCCTCGCGGGTTGCCCCAGCAACCGAGCCCTAAGCCTGAGTTATGGTGACTACATATAGGGCAAGCCTTCACAATGGCCCGAGCCTCCTCCATAGAGAGTTTGTAGGCTCCTGCCAGCCCCTTCGCGTTTTGATGGAAGATCAAATGGGCTTCTCAGGCTCGACAGTGTGGTGCTAATGGGGGTTCAGTAGCGATTGCGACGAGATGATCAGCTTGAGCATTGCCCTCTCCGAGGCCTTCTTCCCACTGGTGGCTTCGGATATGGATCACCGCATACGATTCCGATCTCTGTGTGATTGCAAGCTGCAAGCTCACAAGCAGTTCTGTCAAGCGTTGATTCTTTAATTCACGCACGCTTGCATCTTCAATCCGGCTGACTATGCCGGCAACATAGAGAGAATCTGTGACTATGTTCAGTGGGACATCTCTCCATCTAATAAATGTCCAGACCACTGCAAAGAGTTCTAGCGTCTGTAGGGAATCCTTTGGCTGCGCTTGTAGAACTTGGTGTTGCCACCCTTGCTCATCTTTCCACGTTATGGCAGCGGTCCTAGAGCGTCGACCCACATCAATAAAGGCCGTGAGAGCATGCGGGATAGGCTGGCTGGATCGCTTCGGCTTAACAATCCAGCCCATGTTCTCCATCCACGACAGGATGGGCGATGGGAGTGGTTTCACTATTATTGCTGCTCCATCGTGGAGTAATGCAGCCTGCAGTTCCTCGGAGTTCTGCAAGTACCACTCCAAGTTGATCTGTCTCATCGGCACCCATATCGTGCCAGGAGGAGTGCCATCCACCTGTAAAATATGACAGCGACCTTTCTTGATCAGCTCCGTCAGCGTCGAGATCTTGTCTTGTATTGTGCGTCGTGGTTGCAGTGGGGGAGCTATCCATTCCAATACGATGGTGGAGTACTCCCCTTTCTCCCCCGTTTTTATTTTTTGTTGTGTTAGAGCACCCATGAGAGTGCCACATAAGATAGTCAAATCGATGGGTAACCCTACAACACGCCGATGCGTGGAGCGCGTAGTCACCATTGATGCTATTTGTTGTAACGTTTGTTCTTGCTGTTCAGTAAGCCGTACTGGGGTTGAAGGATCTGTCCCTCTCAACAGGGGACATAGTTGATTTAACAGTTCGTTGAGGATGCCCACTACAGGCCGGAGCCATTGCAGATCACCGAGCAGTCGTTGGGCGTCGTGAAGGGTTCGGATATCCAAATGGAGTGACAACTTTTGAGGCTGAATTGTTGTATCAGTAATGCGCCACCCCAGATACTTCCAGGGGCTTGATTCTTGCACCTTTTCGGGTGCTACTACCAAGCCTCTATGCTTGAGTTGTTCTGTTAAAACCTGTTTTTGTTGTAAAGAGAAGGGTGTCGGCTGTGCTAACAAGATGTCATCCATATAATGGTAGATTAAAGTCTTAGCCCAGCGTTGTCGCAAAGGTTGTAGTGTGGCAGCAACATAGAGTTGACACAAGGTGGGCGAATTTCTCATTCCTTGTGGGAGGACCGTCCATTCAAAGCGTTGGTCCAGTCCCTCCCGGTTGATCACGGGTAAGGTAAAGGCAAATCTGCGCTGATCATCTTCATGTAAAGCAATTGTGAAAAAGCAGTCTTTCAAATCTACAATGAGTAAATGCCACCCTTCCGGTATCATAGCTGTGTTGGGTAAACCGGGTTGTAAGGCCCCCATATCATACATCTGTTTGTTTACCGCTCGCAGATAGTGAAGCAATCGATATTTTCCAGACTTTTTCTTGATAACAAAGATGGGGGTATTCCAGGGGCTCGTTGACAGACGCAAATGACCTTGTTGATACTGCTCTTTAACCAGTTCATGCGCCTGTTCTAGACTTTCCCTTTTTAACGGCCACTGCTCTATCCACACTGGTTCCTCTGTCTTCCATCGGAGTGGGATCGGGAAAGTCCAAGCAATGGCCGCTCCTAGAAAGGGAGGTCTGAAGTGAGGACCATCCCCATTTGGGCCAAGATATCATGGCCTACCAAAGCATGCACCCCCTCAGGCAGTGGAATAATCGAGACACAACAATTTATAACTTTGTCAGCTATAGTCCATCGCAGAAGGGGGGATTTGCGAGCGAGGGTCAATCCTCCCACTCCTGCAACTGTGGCATTGGTCGTACAGGTTGGCCAATGCGCCGGCCATTTCTGTGCACTGATTATAGAGACATCAGCGCCAGTATCCAACAGCGCAGTAATCGAGAGTGTCTGGTCTCCATACTGCACTGTGACCGATCGCCGTGGTCGTTGACGCAAGCCAATAGTCAATAAAGCCATTTTTCCCGTAGACCCAAAGTTACCTTGTCCTCGAGGTTGTTCTTGCAATGGTTGGAGGGTGCCTGCAAGATGCGGTAGTGGAATCAACTGGGCTATCTTGGTCCCTTTAGGTATAAAGAGTGGGGGAAACAGCGTCTGAGCCATAATATGAATTTCTCCGTGAAAGTCCTTATCAATCAGTCCCACCAAAACATTGAGTCCCAACATGGTGGCTGATGAACGCCCTATGAGTAATGCTCCAACAGCTTGTTCGCTTATACAAACTGGTCCTTGTATGCCAGTAGCAAGTTTTGTAGGCTTTGAGTCCAAGAGGGTACAATCTACTGTTGTTGCCAGGTCCAAGCCGAGGCTTCCGCTGGTTGCGGGTCGGAGAGGAAAGGATTTTGTGCTGCTGGGCAAGCAGCTGCTTTTTGTGTCGGCGCGGGGCAGCTCATCCCACTGGGTTGCCCGTTTCCCGATCGACGACAAGCAGCTTCGTTGTGAGTGTCTGAGCAGCAGTTTTGACACCATACGGAGTTGACATTGCAGTCCCGTCTCATGTGTCTGGTGACACCGTAACGGAAGCACCATAGACGAGATGGGCTGCGGGCATTTGATTGCCCAGCAAAGGCTTGCAAAGGAGCAAGGGCTGCCAAGACCTGACTTTAGGTAGCCTGCACCTGCTCTTTTAAAGCACTCCCTAGTTCTTTTATTGCCTCGACTAACATAGCCTGGGGCCCGACTGGCACTTGTGCCATTCTTTCCAAAGCTTCTTCTATGGTCCATGTCCCTGGTAGCGTAGCTAGGATGTTACGTGTGGCTGGGTTACAATTCTGTATGGCACACTGCTTTAAAATGGAGCCTTTGAGATAGTCTTGCACCCCAGCCGCCTGTATGGCGTTTGCTACCCGATCGATAAATAACCCAAATGGCTCCTCTCTTCCCTGCTTGATTCCCATATATGAAGGGATTCCCCCAGGCTCCTTTATACGGTCAAGCGCTAGTCTAGCTAGCCTCATCGCTTCCTTTGCCTTATCCGGTCCCATCAGTGCCTGAGCTTCGGTTCGAAAATAGGGTCCTAAACCCATCAGCTCCTGTAGAGTAACCCCATGCAGTGGGTCCCCTGGCTGTCTAACCACTGCTACCGATTCCTGACAAGCAGCCTGCCAATGAGTGTTAAACAGAAGCTGCTGATGTTGGCTCAAGATTAACTTCATTATACTGCGTACGTCACTCGGGAGTAAGATATTAGTTCCCCAAAGATAATCTAACATTTGCCTGGTGGGTTCCCCTTTTAAACCTGACTCGCTCACCGTAGCCCGTAGCTGAGTTAATAATTTCCAATCTAAGTTAGTGAGAGAAACCGTGATATTCCCCTGCGCATCTGGCTGTGAATACGTGACCGGGAAAGCCTCATGCACAATTCCCGCAGCAAAATCGCGTTCACCCTCAAGCATAGCGCTGTCTGCTATCTGCTTCCAGACCTTTTGCCTATTTTGGGCACCCTGAAGGCATTCTGCAAAAGGATTCGTACATTCCCTACTCTCTACCGGGTTTTAACGGTCTATGTCCTCGTTTACGTCATCATTCCCCGACGGAGGGGCTGAGGGATTCAAAGAGGGCGGCGACGGGAAGGGTGACTGTTCCCACCTTCCCGCAGTCCCCTGTTGAACCGTCAGCGTACGCACCGAGGGAGGCAACAGGCAATCGGGGGGGGGGGGGGGGGGGGGGGGAAGCCGATTCCCCCTGCTGTGTGGCTATTACAGTCCCGCTTGCAACTCCCAGTCGCTCAGAGGCAGCAGCAGCCGCTCTCTGTTCAGCTCGATGTTGCGAAAGGGCATTAGCGACGGCTTGCCATGGTTTCATCAGTTTTTTGGCAGTTTTATTGTCGGCTATTACTTCGGCAAACAGTGTGTCCCCATAATTGCGCCACTCTGCATGCTCGAAAACCGTATCCGGATTCCCAAAATGACCCCTCGCTACCCCATACGCTAATAACCCTGGTAATTCCTTTTTACAATCTATGCCCCGAATGCTCCGCTTTTCTAAAAAGCCTTTGAGCAAATCATATGTCGCTTGTCTCTCCATACCGTCGTCAGCGCTGTTGCAGCCTTTGTGAGACTTTGGTGACGTGTGGCCGGCGGGACCCTCTGTAGGTGCTCCCGGGCATGGGGACTGTGCCCTTACGCCTTCTGCGCTGCTTTCAGGACCAGTACCCGATCTCCATCGACTTGTGGCTCGCAGGTCCAGCCCTCTCTAGGGTCCCTGTTCGGGCGCCATTTGTCGCGACGGAGGGAAGACACAGTCACTCAATATGAGTGATCAGCAGACTTCGTTTATTGTCCCTTACAGTCACCTTTTATGCCTTCTTATAATTAGCTCATACATATTACAGAAGTTAAGCTCATTATTGGTTAGTTGCCTAAATACCAAGCCCGCCCCTAGTTTCTCTTCTGTAGTTATCTGTTCCCACCTGCAACATTCTTTTCCCACCGCAATCTTCCTGTTATTGTGTAACAAGAACAGCCAAGGACAGTGTATTTTTGCTTTACTTCAGATAAGCTGAGTGCGATGTGCATTTTGGTCCAGCCAGCTGGACTATGTCTATGTGACCCTTTTCAGCTAGCCAGTTATCCACAAAGGTTGTTATGGAAGTGTGTAAAAGAGGGGAAGGTGGGATGAATGGGGGAATAGGTCTGCTTCTCTGATGTCTAAGAGAAGGTTAAGGGCATTGATGAAAGATGTGGCCGGTAGATTAAGATCTCCATGAAATGAATGATTGGACTCTGGGGGGGGTCAAAGCCTATGGCTCTGTACAGCATAGCACGACTGGGGATTGAGAAGTGATGGGCGTGTTATGGATACTCCTGGTCTGTGTCTGGATTGTAATGGAAAGCATGGGAAATGGTGAGGAGGATTCAGATAAAGTCATACATTTGTGTAGCAAAGGTTATTTTACATGGTTTAGATAACACATCAAATATATAGTTTTCAAAAAAAAAAGAACCACCCTTTTGCTGGAGGGCACAAATAGATCACCGGTTGTGTCCTGGTTAGGGGGAGCTTCTCCTACATGCAGGTGTTTGATATGCGTTCACTTGGCTGGTCTTGCTCATTTAGAGAGACAACTGTTACTGGAGAGACATCAGCTTAACGAACTAACCTCCACTTCACCTTTTTCTCCTGTTTACATCTTGTTATCTCAGCAGTTGAGCTCCTCTGAATGGCTTCCAAAATAACACAAAATCCAAAGCTGCTTGCTCAGCTCATTGGAACTGGATCTGAAGTGCACAGACCACAATAACATGCTTGAAACATCAGAGAAGCTTCTGTAGTTCAGGTTCTTTTACTGGAAGAAATGGTCAAATTTCTAGTGAGTAAAATCCTTGTAAACAAACTCCCCTGACTTCTGTCAACTTTTATCCCTGAGCAAGTGCTTAGAGAGCAAGGCTGAAAGCTCCTTGCCCCAGGGGAAGGGCTGGAGGGAGCTCTTAATGGCAGCATTAACCCAACCTTATCTACAGCGGCTTCAACGCGCTGCTCTGACACATACAAGAGAGTGAAATGTCAATACCTGTCAGTGTAACGTGCGAGTGGTTTCTGACATAAGTAAGGAGAGGGATGGCTGTTCTTTAACCGGTGTTTCATTGCATGAAAGACTTCTGCTTGGTGCTTAATAGCTCCTTGCAGCCATCTTCCATCATCCCCTATTGGGATCTTGCTGGCTTTTCTACGTGCTTGTGTAGCTCTGCTCTTCTGGATAAGTTGGGTATGCTGGGGTAGGACTCCGGAGTGCTGCCCAGAAGAGCTGATCCTGAAGGAAATGTGCAGTCTTGTGGCACAATGACAAGATATTTTTGCATGAGCATCCATTACCCACATCATCTGCACCTTGGGCCACCTTAAAACTTCTTGCTCTGGCCCTGGTCTTGCCTGCACTGGGCAGGGCTGGGGTTTGTAAGCTAATCCATCTTGGTAGAGTTCATTTTGCCAATAGAGGGAATATTCATGCTTGGATCCTATTGCCAGGTGATCTTCAAGTGGTTTCTAGGACCAGGCAGCTTGAATGAGTGTGTTTAGGTCTGGGGGCTTTTCTCCTTGGGAAAAGAGAGAAATAGGGCTGCGTACAAATCTTGGAATTCTTCTCCAGGCCCCAACGTACCTACATGGAAAGGTGCTTAAAGGGGTAAAGCTTTATGCCATTAACTTTCTATAGGAGAAGGGCAAAGGGCATCTACAGGTAGAAAAAGAGCTTGAGACCCCAGGGCAGATCAAAGATCACTACACGGGGTAACAGACCTGCAAATAAAAAATTTTCTGGTTCATCTCTGCAAAACTTCTCCTATTTAGGCTCTTCTGTTGCTGTTTCAGGAGCTGCTGGTACTTATCTGCCATATGCTCTTTGTGGCAAACTGGTGGAAATGTGTGTGAACGCTGCTTTTGTCTCCTATTTCTAGTAACCTAGTGCTTCCACCAGAGCAGATGTAATTTTCTCAAATATAAAAATAGTCTCTTTTGAAAATCATGTAGACAGGCTTGAAATAGCTGTGCTAGTTGTGCTGCGAAAGAATAAATTCATTCTGGAGCTGAAATAAAAATTCCTGAAATAGATTTGTGAGCAGAGCTGTGGCAGGGATCTATCAAGGCAGCAGTTCTGGCCGGGAAAGGTGGCAGCTGGGAAGGAAGATGTGCAATTTGTCCTGAGAAGGGGGGTGAGAATCACAGAGCTTATGTCCATCACTCTTGTCTCGTCTGCTGTGTTGAGCCCTGTACTGGGGTGTGCATGGGTTTGGTTGTCCTTTCCTTAACTGAGATCTTCTGTGCTGGAGCATGAGCCCTTCTACTCTCTGACCATGGGCAATCTCCAATTTAGGGACCGGTTCTGTAAGCGGTGTATACTGGTGTACACTGCTATACATGCAGTAGCTGCGTAGGGATAGGTGTATTTTCTTTCTTTCCCTTGCCTTAAACTACGAGTTCACGTTATTAACCATTGGTGGAAAAATGTGTATTTTTGGAATGGCCACAGAGCTAGGTGACCCTGTTTAAAAAACCCAACTGTAACCTGGCTCAAATAGCGGTGTTTCTTAGTGTGGTGGTCTTGAACAGAAGGAAGGCTCCGTATCGTGACAGGGCTGTGGGACAGGTATGGTTTGTAATGGGCTGTGTGGGAAAGGCACGTCTGACTTGACATCTTGTAGTGAGCTGCTTTTTGAGCCCTGAGACAGAGATTTTATAGACTTGACATTTCAAGTAATTAAGACTCAATTAGATTTTGTTGAAATAATCTTATCCTGATTTTTGTCCCAGGCTGATTATTGGAAATTATCTCATTTGCCTGAAAGGTGGGACTCCTGTCATGGGAAAAGCTCCTCCACAAATTGTGAGTTTCAATCTTCAGTAAAACCAGCCTCGGATGAAACCTTTTTTCCTCCAAATGACTAGAGGAAAATGCAAAGAGATGAACAAACACCAGCCCAGCTGCCACAGACCTGTGGCTTTGGTGTGGTGGTACCGTGCTGATGTAAGACATGGAAAAGGGGAGGGTGTGGAGAAGGAAGGGATGGCTCAGTTGCCTGCACAGGTTCTTTTTCTGCTGATATGTGGGAGAATCTGGCCCATAAACTGGGATGGCTGATGGGGCCAGGAATGTCCCTCATGAGGAGACCTTCTTGAACTGCCTGGGGTTGAGCTGTGGGTGCCCAGAGCACCCTGCTAGTCCTTCTCCCCGATTTGGAGCCAGGATGAGCAGGGATCACCAAGCTGATGAAACCACTCCAGTGCTGCAGTCCCTCCTGGCAGGCTGTGGAGCCACCTGCATTCAGGTGGTCAAAGCTATTGCTGCGTGGTGGGTGCTGGCCCCCTTTACTGGGGGGATTTTACTTCCAAGTTTGGACTTTCTATAGGTTGCTTATCCTACTTAAAAATCTTAATTATGTTAATGAAAACATATACATTGAATTTTGTGTCTGCTTTTTGATGCACTTTTCAGCTGTTTTGCTGAAAAGCTCTGTTGGGACTTGACTCCCATCATGTGCTTCTGTGGCATGTGGCGCTTGCAAAATGAAGGTGATGGTTCTGCCTTTGGTTTTTCTCAGAAAACGGGGCTTTCTTGATGGGGCTGCATTACCTAGAATGTAATAAAACCATATGACTCGCGTGAGGGCAGGCAGACCAACTAGGCTTTCCGTAAAGTGTGGGATATATTAATTGTGGGATGCATAGTTTGGAAGAGGAAAATGAGACTGAGATTACAACCTCCGTAAAGCATCAAAAGGGCAGGTTTTGTGGCTTTCTGAGCATCCCATGCCTGTGGTACCTAACGGGAGCGCTTGGCTGTTGAGCCTGTTCGGATGAGGAGCTGCAGCTATGGCTCCTGGAGTCAAGGCATTTAAGGTTAGGGAAATGCAATTTTGTGTTGAGGTGACTTGGAACAAATCGTATTTGTCTCACTCTAGGAAACCAGGACAATACATTACCGTTTGAAGGCTTCTGAGAAGTTTTATTTGGGATGAAAGGTTTAATTTTTTTTAAAAAAATGTATTTCTCTGAGATACTGAGTGGTGTTCAAATTGCCTCTTTAGAACATAACTTACCATTACGAATCATGAATCTCAGGATGCTTTGGTAGATGGAAAGTAACTTTTTTACTAGGCTTGTTGATCTGAGCAGGTGCTGCTATGAGAACAAGATTTGAACAGGTCATGGGACTCGGAGATCAGCCAAGGCTGTTAGAGTACCACCGCATCCTCCTCTTGTGTCTGTATCTCCCACAGATGCCAGGAAGGGACGAAAGAGCCCTGGGAAAGGGGTTTGTGCTCCATTAGAAAAAAAGTCTGTTTGGTTTTCCCCAAGAGAAAAAAGGTGGATGAACTGGGTAATAATCTTCCCAGAAGGGCATAACTTCTAATGGGGAGAATGCAGCATAAAAATTGGAAGTACCACTGAAGGCAGAGCTTGAAGCCAGTCATTTCAGACTAGGCAGAGGTGGTGCATATCATGTTGTGAGGGTAATTAACACAGGGAATGTCCTTCTAGCGTTGTGGTGCGATTTGATCAAAACCAGAGTTTAATAATTTTTTTTAAAATCTGTAACTGCATCCCAGACTGCAGCAGCAGAGGAATTGCCCAGCTCTATAAAATGTGGAAGTCAAAGTGATTACCAGTTTCTTTCAGCATAAAATCAACAAAGATTTCATCTTATGAGTATGGGCAATATCACAAAAGGAATTACAAGGAACTGAAGAGAATGTGATGTTTGCCTGATGTGAGAATGTCGTCATTTTTCCCTGCATGGGGAGTAAAACCCAAACAGTCAAAACAGATTGGCAAGTATAAATTTCCATTCATTACAATGCTGAGATGCAATTTCCCACAATTTGCCCTGTGCGAGAGCTTTAGGTGTTGGAATTGATTTTTCCATTCAAGGAGATACTACAGGAAAATGAACATTAAAGTTTGTAGTTGTCCAGGAGCACAAACCAGGCAAACAGACTGGACCAAAGAAGAAACTTTCTGCTTGAAGTGCTTTCCTCTTGATAAATTAGGATAACACTGATATCCCCCTCTCCCATCTTTGGGGGGATGTGTTGTTCTGTCAAGGAGAGAGGGAAAAGCTACTTTTGGTTGTATGACCTAGCAGCCTGCAGATTATGGTGCAGGTTACCCATCAGCAGGGCTGTTCTTCCAGTTCCTAATGTTGGGGAATGCTGCAGAGCTGGGTGGGGTGAGGAAGCCAGCTTCAAGCTACTTTACAGAAGAGTAAAATGTCTAAAGGCAATTAGAATCCATGTGCTCCTGGTAATTCTGTAATAAATGTTAGATTGGGGTCTTCTGTGATGGTGAGAAGGAAGGGCAGGGAGTTCCCTTCTGAGCAAAATGGGGGGAGAGAAAGTTAAGAAAAGGTTGTGTGGTTTTTTGTGTGTGTTTGTTTTTCCTCCAAAGGTTTCCCTCAGAAATTCCAGCCCAGCTGCAACCACCCTTTGCACCCTGCCATGCAGAGAACATACCGGTGAGAAGGTTTTGCTTCTTCCTTCTAGCTGCCCTGCAGCCCCCTGGCCTGTTTCTACCCCTTGCCCATGACTTCACTGATCTGAGACCCCAGACTGGGTTTATTTTCTAAAGAACATACCACCTGTGGGAAGCTTGGGGGTTATTTTGAAACCAAAGCGATGCCACAGGCAAGGGCTTACCGTGGTTCTGCAGTGATGACTGCTGTGTGATGTAATGACATTGCAGGTGTGACATAAAATGTACAAGGCAGAGGCTGTTTCCCCCTCCTGGGGTGATGCTGAAAAATTATGGTCCAGCATCAAAGCCCCGTAAGGAGTTTGGAAGAAGTCAAGAAGAAACAGCAGATCTTGGGGCTGTTGAGTCAGGTGTCCGAAGATGCAAATGGGATGTTGGCGTGGGAGGCCATAACTAGGCTGGGCCCAAAAGTCCTTATCTTGCTGTCACCCAGGCCTGGTACCTCTTTTCTTCATGGGCAGTGAGTCCCTCCAGCACTTTTTGGGCTGCTCTGCTAGATGGTGCTGTTGGCCTGGTTTCTGAGAGGAGCTTGCTAGCTGGTCCTCAGCAGATGGTCCTCGGAGGAGAATTAATGCTTATTCAATTAATGTCCACCGTATCAGCCAGAGACTGTGGAAAATATGCTCTGCTCTGTGAACTGTGGAGAGCTGGAGCTGCTGGGAGTGTGTTTGTGGCCAAAGAACCCTCCTCACGAGCCCAAACTGGGCTCGAAGATGGGCCAAGGCTCCTGGATGTGCTGCGGGGCTGGGAGGCTTTACCAATGCAAGGGTATGGTCTGGTGTGGGTCCAACAACTGTACGAGCAGCATCCTTAATCTCCTGGTATTAAAGGAACAAGGAAAAGCAATGGGTATGTTGAGAGATTAGGATGAGAAGCAACCAATGTTGTGCAGCCATTCAAGTATTATTTTGGCTGGGTTTCATCGGTAAGATCCGTGAGAAAACTGCTTTTAAATGTTATTGGGTAGAAATCAGCCCTTGGTTATTTCTCTGGGAATCTGGAGGAACTTCACCGCACTTGGTTACAATGTTTAATATTCATGTGAGTCTTTTCAGAATATCCCCAAACGCTTCTTGAGCTACAGCTGTAGTGCTGGGGAAAGGCACTCTGTCACTTGGGCAGGAAGGACTAATAACTAATAAGCTTCCCAGCAATTAAAGTGGCAGAGAGATCTGCTTGGGGGCTTGAGGTAAACATCTGAAAAATGTGGAGATCTTTAGGACTGGCAAAGAGCTGAGACAATATTAGGACTAGAGCTACTAAGCATCCATAAACATGATTTTTTTTTTTTTAGACACCTGAGCCCAGTATTCAGCCTGGAAGTGCCAGAAACACCCATGTTTCTGCTGCTGCTGTTTGCTCAGCCACCCAGGACCTGCTGTGGGTGAGCATGGTGTGGCTGAACCCAACCTGGACCAGACTGAAGCCTTTTTCTTTCAGGCTTCTTGCATTCATAGGGCACAGAAATGGTGAGGTTCCCCCCCTCTGTGTCCAATTTAAATGATATCTTGCTGAACTCCAGCATCTCCCACATGTGCACCTTGTTCCCGTGCATGCTCCCAGTGGGATTGCTGCTCAGTCAGGATTAACTAAATCCTGTCCTGGTGCTGGGCTTGGTGCTTGTCAGGGGGTAAAGTGGGATGCCTGGCTGTGCACCCCACTTTGTGCCTGTTGTGATTCAGGAGTGAGTTCTTCCAAATGCAAATCCAGGGTGGGAGGGATGCCTGGATGTGGTCCTTTCTCTCTCCTGGTGAAACCTTTCTACCTCACCCAACTCATTAAATATGAATTGCTGTGGCACTGAACCCAACTCTCCCACATCCCAGCTGGTAGCCCTGCCTGTGGAGCTGGGATGCTGCTTGCTGGCCTGATGAGTAGTTAATTACTGCAGGAGGCAGAGCAGCTCTGCTGTGCAGTGTCAGAGCATGGTGGGCAGCGCTGGGTATGGAACCAGAGGTGGCATCTGGCTGCACAGGAGACAGGGCTGCCCATGGGCTCGGATGCAAACCCAAGCAACCAGGCATCTATTTCCTTGTGTTCTCCTCCCTAGGTTGCAGGGGGGGCAGAGCCGGGGAACAGTGTTGTCTCGGAGGTGGCCTGGAGATGCCAGGGAGCAGAGGATGCTTTACAAGCAGCTGAGCTTTCTGGGGTCCCACTTGCGAAGGTTGATGTGGCTGGGCAGAAAGGAGCAGGGGACTTGGACATCTTCAGTCATTACAAAAAGCGGTCTCGAAGTCTGGAGTGGCTTTCTCGTTAGCTGCCAAAGCAGAAGGGAGTTGAGGTGTAAATAGGCAGTGGCACCTTTCAGCAATGGGCTAGCAGGCTTGTGCACAGGCAGACCTGTGTGAGGGCAGTGTGGCCTGGGCTGCCCCAAAATGTGCCTTGGTGAGCCCTGAAAGACCTTTTAGCCTGAGCCAAGGTGACTGTGTGCAGCTAATTTGGGATGGCACCATGGCTACTAATCCTGGGTGCCCGCTGTCCTCCTGCTTGGCAGGCTAAAGGGCTCTAGGAGACTTATCTACAGCACCACAAAGTTTCCCTGGAGGAGCTGGAAGCCTGAATGAGCTTTACTGTAACCAACCTCATCAGCATGCCATGCTCTTCCAAGTGGCACCAGGCTTATGAGAGAAGAGCAAGGAGAAATTTCAGACTATAGAAGTAGGATACCTTAAGCGTTTCTGCATGCTATAACCTTGCATGTAGGGGAGGTGCGTGGAAGACCTAGTTGCTTGCAGAGGAGTAGCTGTCATCCCCTCCAGAGCCAACTTTCTGTGGCACTTAGGAATAGAACTGGTTCCCAGCAGACCAGCCCCAGCCACTGTGCAACTGAGACCTCAGGCAGAATGGCCAAGGTTGGAAGGACCCTCTGGAGACAATCTAGTCCAACCCCTGGCTGAAGCAGGTTCTCCTAGAGCAGGTCGCACAGAGTCATGTCTGGGTGGGTTTGAATGTCTCCAGAGAAGGAGACCCCACAGCCCCTCTGGGCAGCCTGTCCCAAGGGTCTGCCACCCTTAAGGTGAAGAAGTTCTTCCTCACGTTCAGATGGACCTTCCTGTGTTGCAGTTTGTGCCCGTTGCCCCTTGTCCTGTTGTTGGGCACCACTGGAAGAGTCTGGGCCTATCCTCCTGGCACTCACCCTGAAGATCTCTGTAGACATTGATGAGATCCCCTCTGTCCTCTCCTCTGCAGGCTAAACCAGCCCAGCTCTCAGCCTGTCCTCATCAGGGAGATGCTCCCTTCATCTCGGTTGAGTCTGCTGGCCCCTCTCCAGTAGCTTCCAGTCTCACTGGAACTGGGGAGCTCAGCACTGGACACAGCACCCCACGTGTACCTCCCCAGGCAGAGCAGAGGGGCAGGATCCCCTCCCTCCGCCTGCTGGCCATGCTCCTCCTCCTGCACTCCAGGGTCCCCTTGGCCACGAGGGCATGCTGCTGGCCCATGGGCAACCTGCTGTCCCCCAGCATCCCCAGGCCCTTCTCCCAGCAGGTCAGCCATGGCTTGTGCTGGTGCAGGGGGCTGTTCCTTCCCTGGGTGGGACCTTTACTTGCCTTTGAACCTCACGAGGTCCTTCTCTTCCCAGCCTGCAGTGTTCAATCGAGCAGGTATATTTATAGCAGGCTTAGCTGCAGGCTGGAGCATCTTTGTATCAGATTTCCTTATATAATGGGGATGTTACCATCAGGAGAAGCCCAAGATGCTGTGAATTACAGCTAATTTCTCTCCCCCACATGCCTGAAAGGAACGGGAGCAGCAGGCTGCAAATCTCTTCACAAGAGTAGCCGCGATGGTGAGAGCAGGGAGAGGAGTTACTGCTGGCAAGGGCAGCCACTTAAAAGCAGTCTCTGAATCTCAAGTGACTATTTTAACAATGCTCAAGTCCTAGCTCTGTGGATAAAATGGCTCTGTAATAATTCTAAAAAAAAAAAAAAAGCTTTAGGAAGAATTGTCTGATTTCGATAGATCAAGAGAATCTAAAAAAAAAATAATACTTGATTTCTGGTGTTGTAACTGATCTCTGAAAGCAGCTCCAGCTTGAAAGCAGACCTGGCTATCTTAATTTTCAGGGCAACTATTTTAACATGCATGTTCCTTAGGAAACATCTAGTCTATGTCAAATCATGTGTGAAATCCCCGTGGAAGACAAGCCCATGGTGGGGCGGGCAATGGGATGCCATGTATTTCCCAAATAATCACATGATGGTCAGGATCCCTGACCTGGAGGGGGGATGGGGATGTGTTTATTCCCTCCTCTAAGGCAAATCAGACCGAAAGAGGCAGTGGGTAGGATGTCAGGCTGGGGCAGGGATTGTAGCCCCCTCGGTAGCAGGTAGTCCTAAGCATGCCTTATGAACCATACACCACTATGTCTGATGCTGTGCTCTTACAATTCCTATCATTTTGACCAATTAGCATGCCTCTTAAATAGAAACTTTTTCCTATTTAATATCAAGCTAATATAATGAAGTCAAATTCACTTGTTAATCCACTTGCAGGTAATTGCAATGATGATAAAGTTGCTCACTGTTGCTGTTTCTGGAAACGCACCCTCTGCGCTGCCCTGGAAGGGAATGTTTTTTGCTAATTTGCCTCCAGTAGCGGTCACCTACAGATTAGATGTAGAATCTATTTAAAAACCTTTGTCATTCCACGTGTTCAGTATCCATATCAGTTTGCCAGCTTCAGATGTCTAAATAAATGAAATAAATAAGGAATTGATCTGATGCAAGCTTTGTGAAAACAAGTAATTTCTTAACAAGATCCAAGTGAGTAATTCATGATGAATAATTTATCTGACATCTTTTTCTGCTCATGGAGCTTCAGCAAACAGATTTCTGCTTCCTTCAATTGACAGCAGAAAGCTTTTGACAAAATTGGGGTGAATGTTCTCAACAGGATGGCTCATTTGCAAAGAAGCCTCTCTTCAGGATCCCAAATTGCAGTTTCACAGCTTTTTTGTGTGTGTAGGTTTGTTTTTTGGTTTTTTTTTCCCTTTTTGTGAGGAGCCATGTGCTGAGAGGGATGAGGGCTGGGAAGCAGGGCAGAGCTGGAGGCTTGGGGCTGTGGTGTGGCACCTGCCCTGATATGGAGTCTCTAATTGCCCGCTGTATTTTTTGTTTGTTTATTTTAAAGCCAAATGCTGTTTAGATTGTGAAACTTTACCTGGGATGTGTGGTACCAGTGCTTGGAATTTGGAGAGGCTGCAGTGATGGCTCTGGGGTAAGAGCTGCCCCTTGGATGGTTCTTCCAGGGAATCTCCAGGCTGTCAGTTCATGGCTGTTCCTTGGCAGGGAGCAGGCAAGGGGGGAAAGCAGAAAAATTCCATGGTTTTCTCCACTGCTGTGTAGGCAAGTGAGGTGGGAGCAGCCCCACAGTGGGCAGAGGTCTTCTCTATGGACATGGACAGCCCACCAGCAGGGTGGCCAGGTCCCACGATCTCCTAGTTTTTCTCTAATTGACAAATGACTTGAGTGGGTCATTGCTTGTGAATGTGGTGCCATTGGGCACAGAGGGGCCATGTGAGGTTGGGTTGGCCAGTGAGGGTCTTCTCTTGCAGCCGGTGAACTTTGAGACAGGAGCGGCTGCCAGCTGTCTTCAGCCACGAGCTCGTAGATGTTGCAATCCATGTTACATGAGCTGCTCGTCTTTGTATGTGGCAAATCTTGACTAAGGGCTCCCTGGTTAGCGGTCCCTTGGCTTCCTCGTTGGCCTCTCCCACTTGAGCACTGGCCAGCAAAGAAAACTTTTAATTAATAAGGCTGTTGCTTGTAACACATTTTCTCCCAGCTAAAACAAGCTGTTTGTTTATACAATAGAAAAACTTGCAGAAGGGGAAAAAGATTTGTCAACTCCCGAAATACCAGCCAGCCTACAACCCTCTGTTTGAAGATGTGAAGGAAAGTGATTGAGGTGCTGTGGTTTCTGCCTCAAGATACAGCCCCACCCCCCCTCCCCCCCCCCCCCCACCCCCAGTACCACAAAGAAATGGCTTTAACAGGCTGTTTCCCAGTTCCTTCTGGGAACTCCCCTGCTTGTAACAAGGATGTCTGTGGATTCGCACCTCTGTTTTGCTGGCACAGCTGAAGGTTCAGCCTTGCTCCAAATCTGACCGTGGGTGGTCAGCACCTGACTCTAGTGCAAGCACTTGACAAACCGTCCCTTGTGTTCAACTTGCTTTTATTCATCTTTTGCCCTCCCATCTGATATTTTACTGTTCCAAACATTTTAACATCCTTAATTTTAGATGTCGTACTTCAATCCGGTTGAGTTTCAGTGGATGAGGGAAATGTTACGTGCTGTTGGTAAATAAAAACGCACCCAATAAATAAATAGGAAACTGCACGGGCAGATATGCAGCCAAGAAGACAAACTAATCTTAGGATGATTCTCATTGCTAGAGCTTTGGGTCAAGTGAGACCCTACCGTGTAAATTTGAGTTTTCTCAAGCCAAACTCTTGCAATTATTTATTCAGATATTTTATCTTGCAACAAATCTTGATGGGCATACCATATTGGGATATGAGTTTTACTCATACTTCAACCCAACTTCTTCTCACAGCCTAAATTTTGAAGAGCTCGCAGTGATGTGGAGTCAAGTGGAGCCACCCTCGTTTGTCAGAGTTTGGGTGCCTCAAAGGGAATAATCTGCAGTTCCTGAAAATGAGACTCTGAATTGCACCAAAAAATATAGCACTTAAATTGCTGGATACCTTTATATCTAATTTTGAAGTGAAAGCCTTGTTTTCTGACACATTTTACTGAGATTTAAATAGGCAGTAATTGTCTTTTAATTATTAGATCAGTAATAGGCTATGTATCTCAATCTGTTATGCTGTGATTCCTAAAACATATTACTATTCATCCCCTGGAATTAATTATATTTAACATGCATTAACTGTCTCTTTAAATTGCTGTGATATGTCTATTTGGGAATCTTAACTTATGCATTTAAATTAGATTTAATAGGAAAGGATTTTGTGAAGCTGAAACTTTATCGGTTAAGAACATCTCTGAGGCTGTGGAGATGAGAGGTGTGCCACAGGCGTCACTAATTGCAGAGCTGGATGATCTTGCAGAGCAGGGTTGGTGGCTGAAAATGTCACTGTAAAACTGATGACTGACACCAAGGACCAGTTTGGTCCTAAATGCCCCATTTCATCCCTCCTCACCCATGTACCTGCAGGGATGCTGAAGGGCACTGGTCTAGGGATGTTGTATGGTCAAAAAAAAAAAAAAAGACTACTTACAGCATCTGATAACCTGGCTACTTTCACCACCTAACAAATGTTTGTGGTGGGGGCTACTTTTGAAATCTCCTGCTGAGTAATTGTACATATTACAGCTAATTACGAACTGTAAAGCTGTATTTGCAGGTTAATGGGGGAAAAGGTTTCTGACTTCTTTCCAGAAGTACCTTGGGATTTGGCAAGGGTGAGCAGCTAAATTATTCAGTAGAATAACTATTTAGCCATGTGAGGAATGGGTTATATCACACATGTTTTGGGTGGGGTTTTTTTCCTAAAGTCAAGTTCTAAATAGAATCGCAGTGTGTTGTGGTTCATCATGGGACTTGTCTCTGTGCTATGTGTGTCTCCTTTGGGATAATCCTGGGATTTTCCTGTTCTGCCGCTCATATGCATCGGTTTTTCTGTCTACCGCTAAAAGGTGCATTAGTGAGGATGCTGTCCCAGGACTCAGTCTCACCACCAGCAATAAAGGGCTGGGCAGGCATGGCTGAGCCCTGCTGGCAGTGTTCTGGGGGAGCATCACCCAGCACTGAGGCTGTCCCTTCTGCAAGGGGTTGGGTGCTCTCTTCTCTCTCCTATTTTCAATGGATGCATTCGTTTTCCTGTGTGCTCCTTGCAGCCCCAGTAAGTCTGTATGTTGCTGTATGGCTTCCATTAGAGTTGCTGCCCTTAAGGGAGAGAAATCCAAGTTTGTAGGATTATTGTCTTTATGAAATGGTTTCTTGCCTTTTTTTTCTGTGCATCAAACATCTTTTCCAATCCCAAATGAAATGCTTTTACATTGGATTGTAGGGATGCAAGACATAGGATTGGAAAATAGTGTTTGTGTCCACTCCTGTACCAGCCAACACTGCTGCACAAGCTGCTTTGTAAATTGATTGAGCTATTCCTTAAAGCTAATTAGGTTTCTTTTCTCCGCTAACCTTACTGGAAGGCTGAACCAGAACACAGGTCCCTTGATACTTAAATTTATTTTTAAATGATCAGAAACTTTTGTGAATTTGTAGCAAATTTGCATCCTTTTACCAACCATTTCTGAGCCAAAAATGCTCAGTTTCCCCATCTGTTTACCTTCCTTCAAAATGTAATTAGAGAAGTTGGCCAAGTATGTCCTGATATGTTTTCCCTGTTGATGACCAAGCTGAGTTTTTTTCAGCATCCACCGGTTAATGTCATCTGTATTTTTCTGATGGCTCTTTTGTGGGCTTGGTCCAGCCTGGATCCACCTCACCTGCACCAGGAGGGCCAGCTTAGCCAGTGAGCCTCCACCAGGGTCCCACCACTGTCTCTTACCACAGCAGGGATGCTTCCCGCAAGTTAGGAATGCCATGTGGATTTACCTGTCTGACATGCCTTAGGATTGTGTTGAGGCTTTTCACAGGTGGACCGTGCTAGTGGTCTACAGCTTTCCTGGAGGAATTTGCCCATTGGGATGTGTCCAGGAAAACTGCAGATCACCAAGGGAGCTCCTAAAATACACTGGACAAGTTAAGAATTTCAATTCTTCTGTTACAACTGGAATTCCTGTAGTTAATCCTAGGTGCATGATTTAGCACATTATGCTGTTAATTTGTACCTTATTTTTCCAGTTCTGTGAGTCTATAACCTGAACCTTCTCCATGTTGTTGATGCTTCCCAACTAACCGTTAAAACAGAAGCATCCCTGTGCTTCTATTTTTTCCATTAAGTTTATTAAACTAAACATGAAATAAAGCAGTTGCAGGTTGATTTTTCTCCAGGTTTGGCTTTCGCCTCCTTCCTCTCTTCCAGCACAGCCCATTGTGATAAACTCCCCGTTCAGCCCCTCTCAGAGTCTGTGTTAATCACTAGTTCCAGGGAAAACTGTTAGTAAGACAACAAAACTATGGATGAGATGCTTTATTTTTTCTTAAGCCATGAGTAGTAATATCAGCCACGTTGCTTTTTTTTTCTTGGAAATAACTTATTCTAGCAAAGAACAGGATTGGGCTAGACTGGCATGATCATCTTTTTTTGGGGGAGAAAGATGTTTTCTCCTCTTTTTCAGATATTTCCATGATTTTAATTGTTCTTTCTGTGCTCTGGTGAGAGGTTAGATCTGTGGGCATCCAGATCATGCTTTGCTCTGTACTTAAATGCCAGGTCCAATTGGACTTGAAGCCCAATGGTGTCACTCTGGAGCAGAGGCTGGTGTTGCTACAGGGCTGAGACAACTATTTTGGTACTCCATGGTGGGGATTATCCATTTCTTCCAAAACCTCAGTTTGCAAGTCCTGTACACTGAATTTTCCTTATTTCAGGGATGTAGTTTCCACTATAGCACGGGAGATTCAGGAGTTCAAAGCTGTTCTTCACCCTCTCGGGCAGTTCTTCCATGCCATCCTCCTGCCCTGGGTTTTGCATCTCTTCTGACTTTTATTTTGGAATGAAATGCTTTCCTTTTGTAAGGAAATGCCTTTTTTGGAAGGTACTAGTAATGTGGCTGTCAGAAGCTGGAGATGCTATGTGAGATCCAGGGAACTGATTGAAAAACAAAAGGAAAGGCTACACTTAAATCTGGGATCTGCTGCCCTGGGAAGGGAGAGGAAGCATTTCCAGGACTGAAGGGGGGACTAAAGGAGGACCCTAGCAGGCAGTTTGCAAAACAGCAGCTCAGAGGTGGTCCCTGCCTTGTGGTGTCTTAATCTAGGACTGAATCTCTTGTTTAATGAGGAGGTCTTGCGAGTGAAGTGGCTACCCACCAGGTGCAGCCCCTCGGAGGAGGCTGGCGAACGGTGGGTGTTGGGAATGACTTGGGGATTCACTGGGTAGCAGCAGCACATATCTGTGTGCTCGCAGCACTGATTCCCCTTGCAGCCGAGTGTTGAGCAGGGCAAAACTTGAGCTTCAGGTGTTTTTACTAATGACTGACCTAATAGGAGAGACATTGAGTTGGTACTTTCCTTTGTATTTTGCCCCCCCCCAGTAAATCCCTTGGAGGCGATGCTGTGTATCTGAACACAGTGGGAGCCCCAGGTTGCCCTGGAGGGTTGAATTCTGCAGCAATTAAAATGGTAGGGGAACTTAGGCTCCAGCTATTAGCATCTCCTTTGGAGATCAAATGTGTTAATTTTCTTAATTTTGAAGTCTTTTTGAGGGGGTTAGTTCACCTCTACCCCTTGCAGTGGCTCTCAGCAAAATGGTACAGTTCTGTTATCGACAACGGGGCCTAGGTGAAAGCTCTTAAACATTCAGAAAACGTCCCTAACAGGGTCCAGCCTCTTAAAACATTACAGTTGCCATCAAGGGGTCTTTGCTTACGAGACAATGCTCAGAGCCCTCGTGTGGCTTGTACATCTTTGCATGCAAGGTGATGCTCAGGAGCTCTTTCCGCTCTACGTGCTTTTGTGTGGGTGCTTGCAGCAAAGATCAGCTTTTCATGAAACTCCTGCCATGCTCTGTGAAAAAGGGTGACTCCAGCCCACGATTAAGGGAGCAAAGGATTTGTTTCCCCATGCACAAGGGTGCTGGGAGAAAACCCCTCTGTGTCTGAGCGGTGCCCATCCCTCCCTGCTGCTGCGGAGAATTTGCTCCGCACAATTGTCTCACTTAACCTCTTTGTTTAATATTTTTAATGACTTTTTTGGTCTGTGGATATTTGTAACATTAACATAATTATCTATCTTAACATACTGTATTTGCTGCCTGCTGGGGATGAAACACTGAAACTAACACTAGTAGCTCATTAACAATGTTGACCCAATTACATGTTGTGTGTCTCGGAGACAAATAACTGTAATTGCAACTCAAAAGTGATTTCATAAACACTGAGGTTCTTTTTGAAATGCAAAATAGGGAGCATTATTTAAATTTTCAGTATAAATACAGGTTTAAATTAGAGCCAATCATCCCACTAAACCAAAATTCCTGTTTGTGCAGACATCCTTAAAAAAAAAAGGGCCTTTTGCAATGAATTGATCCACGTTGCATCTTGTTCTGCAGGATCAAAACAATTTTCATTTTTTGTGCAAAAATTATACCAGTTACAACAAAAGCCAGACATCTGGTAACTGGCAGCCACTCCGGCTATCAGCAGGTAGCAGTTTTCTTTTGAAACCATTTGGATTATGTCGTACACCCAGGACAACAGGAATCTGATGAAGCCTTTGATATAATCTGCTGAGATTTATTTATTTTTTTAAAAAGCTGCCTGGATGAAACAGAGCTAAAGAGATTTGCAGGAGACTATGCCCGCAAACTGTGTGCGTGATGCGGTGCGTGCATCCTGCTGCCGTGTGATATCATGAATGGATGGGAACGGCTTGAAGTGGGGGAAATGGCTGTAATGTAGTAGTGGGGCATATGGATCAGAGCTCGGGGTGGCTCGTTGCCTTCCTAGACGTCTTAAGGGATGCCGGGGAGAGGCCATGGGATGGAGCCGAAGCTGGTGAGGGTGATTTCTCTCCCTGGGTGTACTGATGTCCAGCAGCACTGCCACTTGATGCTATTTCGTGCTCATTAATGCGTGCTTCGTGTTTGTTCTGCGTTTCAGGTTACTCTCCCTTTGAGACAGGGATAAGGTGGACTTTTTTTTTTTTTTTCAAGTTGCTTGTTCATCCTTGTTGCATCCCCTGTGGATTTTCATGCTCAGCCATCCCTGCAGGCATGCTCCTTTCTGGAAGTGGGGTGGGATACACTTGTGATGAAGATAAATTTCCTTAAAGAAAAGCAAAAGAAACTTATTTACTGGACTGAAAACAGATTATTTTTTTTTCTCTTTGTGTATATAACTGTTTGCTGTTGCAAAGCAGAAACTTTGTGTTGCAGAGGAGCAATTAATGTTCAGGCTCGGGAGCACCTGTTTGCAGAGCTATTTGCCTGCAAGCCTTTGGTCCAGGCCAATTTGTGGAATTGGATTGTTTCCTTTTTATAGGATATTCCATCCTGTAGCTTGTATGGTCCCTGCTGGAACAGGGCATGGGGAATAAATAATTGCATCTTCATGCCAAAGCAAAGAATGGGTAGGGAGGGCAGCAGACCCTTTGGGAAGGGGTAGGGAGCTCCTGGGGACATGGGGCTCTTCACCAATGTGATTGATGCCTTGTCCCCTCCTGGTTGTGCTTCTCCATCAGCACTGTTATTTACCGGTGTGTAGAGGGATTTTTAAAGGACTGAGGACATATGTTACCATTGTCCGGGTTGGACAACCCAGGCCTGTTAGTTGAAGCTGCAGAGCAGTTTTAAATTGTCCTGGGAACAAGCAGTGGGAGAAAGAAAACAAGCTATGCACAAACAAGAAGCCAGGTGCAGAGCAAGTCCTGGGAACTGCAAAATCCACACACTCTCATTGGCACACTCTGATCAGGCGCCTGCAGCATGCTCACCAGTCAGCAGCACGGACCCCCGCGTGGCCAGAGACTTTTATCCAATCACCTGTGTGTAAAGTTAGGTGAGCGGTCGGTTTAAGTTATAAATATGACCTGTTTGTTTAATAAAGTGAGCACGGCATGTAGCCATATTGATGTGATTGTCGTGACTTGGCCGACTCTCCACGGGGAACCCTCTTCGTCTGGTGCCCGAACAGGGACCCATTTGTTCGCTGAAATGCGGTTTGGCTTAAATGCTGTTCGCTTAAATCCGTGCATCGGACCCAAAGGGAAGTTGTCCGATTAGGGAGCTGGAGGTCAGAGGCGGGCGGAACCTGGAAGGCAAAAAGCGGAGTCTAGAGTTCGGTGCAGAGCTGCTGATCGCACCCCTGCCGGAGGTAATACCTCGTAGAGTAAATCGCAGCAGGGCTCCCTGCTAAATTCCTGGGGGGGGGGGGGCACTAAGGAAGACCGCAACAAGTGTGGCGGGCTCCTTCCTGATTTCCTCTCGGGGGGGGGGGGGGTGGGGTGGCACTACAGAAGACTGCGACGAGTGCGGTGGGGTTTCCCCGCTGATATCCTTTCTGTGAGAGGGGGGAGCTCTGAGAAGACCGTGATGGAATTAGATGCGGCAATTAAACTGTTAACTGGCATCCTCCTTGGGAGAGGGGAGGGCGTTAAAGAGACAGAAGTGGAGACCTTAGTTCCGCTGCGCATGAAAAAAAAGAGTAAGATCCCTGAGCCCGCATTATTGTATTTGGCAAAATTGTTGTGATAGACTTGAAAGACTGTTTTTTCACGATTCCCTTACACCCTGATGACACGCAAAGCGCCTCACTAATGATGATTTGCAACTGTTCCGATCCTGGTAGTATGACACCGAAGCCAACAGTCCTCGAACTTGTTCACCAGAACAGCGGGCTGCCCTAGAAGTTGTGTCCCGCAAGATTCAGACTGGCTGGTGTAGTTGCCGAATGGCGAATCATCCGTTATCTTTTTTGGTTTGTAATGTTGCCACTTGACCTTTTGCCCTTATTTTGCAATGGCAAAAGAAAAAGGGGGAAAATATGGCGATCGTTTTAGAGTGGTTGTTTTTGCCATTGACACCCAGACATTGTATTTTAAGTTATCCTGAAGTAGTAGCGGCCTTGGTGAGAAAGGGAAGAGACAGGATTGTTGAAATTGATGGGATTGAACCGGCAGATATCAATATTCCAGTCCGTGGTGATGATTATGAATGGCTTCTGAGACATTCAACAGCCATACAGGAAGCCTTGATGGGCTATACAGGTGTTGTACACAACAACCGGCCAAAAGGACCTCTCTGGAAGATGTTAGAACATTACCAGTGGATTGAGAGACCGTTATGCTCAAAAAGACCAGTTGAAGGGCCAACGGTGTTTACAGATGCAGGATGAAAGATGAAGAAGGCTGCGTGTGTTTGGCAATCCGATAATCAGTGGCAGAAACACGTGATCACCGGTGAACCACGGGACAACCTTCAAACCTTAGAACTGAAAGCAGTGTGTTGGGCATTGGGAAGCTGGAACAATACACCTGTAAACATAGTATCAGACTCATTTTATATAGGTGGTGTAGTACAGCACATTGAAGATGCCTTGTTGAGAGAGACAAAGAACCAACATCTTGGTGAAATGTTTATACAACTGCGTAGTACTCTTCGACAGAGAAAACATGAATTTTGTATTATGCATATTAGAAGTCATCAGTGGACCATTGGGTTGGGCAAAGGTAATGCTAGAGCTGATGAAGCAGTCAGCTGTCTGGCAATAACTCCTCCAACAAATAAGTTTGAAGAAGCTCGTAACAGCCACGAGATGTTTCATCAAAAGGCAAAGTCTTTACATCGACAGTATGAAATACCTATAGCAGATGCAAAGGGCATTGTTCACTCCTGTCCTCAATGTAGTCATCATGGACCTGGTTTAGGGGTGGGC
The DNA here is from genome assembly GCF_015220075.1 of Falco rusticolus. Classification (NCBI taxonomy): domain Eukaryota; kingdom Metazoa; phylum Chordata; class Aves; order Falconiformes; family Falconidae; genus Falco; species Falco rusticolus. Next base: position 8,165,303 of record NC_051209.1, on the reverse strand, counting down.
ACTAACCCAAAAGGCCTGAGGGCACTTCCGGTTTGGCAAATGGATGTAACACATGTACCTGACTTTGGGAAGCTTAAGTATGTGCATGTCACAACTGACACCTATTCTCATTTTATATGGGCCACTGCACAAACCGGTAAAAAGGCATTACATGTGGAGAGACGCTTAATGTCTTGTTTTCTGTCGTGGGAGTACCTGTAGAAATTAAGACAGACAATGCTCCAGCGTATAGTAGTCAACGAGTCGCTAGGTTTATGACAACTTGGGGAATTAAACACATTAAAGGGATTCCTCACTCCCCAACGGGGCAAGCAGTTGTTGAAAGGGCAAACCGTACCCTGAAGGATTATCTTCAGAGACAGAAAGTATCGCAGGACATAGATGTAACTAAATGGTTGACTAAGGTGTTGTTTACCTTAAACTATCTCTCCCTTAGGGAGGGTAGAGAGGGACCACCTGTTGTTATACATCACCAAACAGCGCGAGGGAACCAAACAACTACAGTTCCTGGTTTGAATGTTTTGTATAAAAATATGGCTTCAGGCGTATGGGAAGGACCTAATAAGGTGTTATTTATCAGTAGAGGTTATTTTTGTATCTCCACAGATAAAGGACCTATATGGGTCCCTAGCAAGTTTGTGCGACCTGTATGTCAAGATCAGAAGACGGAAGAGAAGATTCGGAGCGAGCAGACGGAATAAACTGTCTATGTTGTAAGGGATGTAACCCTCGGGTATTATGCCAATGTATGCTATGTGGGGTAAAACGGTTCTGTAAGCCAAAGCTTAAATATAAATGGTGTAAAGAGTATATGTGTTTGATTAGTAACCGGGCATGAAGCAAGAGAAATCATATGACTAGTGTAATACCATGCTGATTGGAGACAGTATACAACATCAGAATCTGTGAAGACCCAGATTTGCGGTGTGGAATGTAGTAAACCCATTTTTGTATTTGAGATTTGGTCTGTTTTAGGGCAAGATTGGGGAGAGACTAAAAAAAAATTGTTCAAAACTATTTGGCTGTAAAAAAACCCAACCAAACAAAAAAAAGGTGGAAATTGTAGGACTAAACATGTTTGAGTGGTGGACTTGGTTTACGGTCTTGATGAATTGTTTACCCATTGGCCAAAATATTTTTGACATCTTGCCTAGGACAAACATATGGGTGACATGGGCAAATATCACGGGAGTAACAGACTTTTGTTTAAGTCTGCAATGGGCAGGCAACCCCTTTAGAACTTGTTTAATTGGTATTCCCCTGCAAGAGAATGAAACAAATTTTCATGGTTTTTGGAATGTTAAAACAGTGGATCTGACTTCCAATCAGAATGGTACATGCATGAGTCCAAATGGGCAATATATTTGGCCTTCTATGCGTAATGCAGCGTGGCAGAAGACAGTTATTGAGAATTTAAATCAGCCACATCATTTACCTTTGCAGGAGTTAGACCTATTGGGTAGCGTTGTACCTGTTGAATATGTTAATGTAACTGCAACTGGTATGGCAGACTGTACCCACATGTCATCACCACTTCAACCCATGAATGGCACTGGAGTAATTTGGTTTGGTGACCTGTGGCAGTTATGGCTGACACGTCAAGGTGAACGGGGGTTTTATACAGGGTTTCAAAATCTAACTGGTTCACCTATTTGGGTGAATTGAAAACTGGGGGTTTTCATGTAGATGTATCAGGGGGTTATCAGTTGCCACCAGGAGTCTTTTTGATATGTGGGGACAGAGCGTGGCCAGGGATTCCTTTGTATCCTGTCGGTGGACCATGTTATTTAGGGCGTCTGACTTTGCTCCACGTATGAAAGACTTATTGAAAATAGCTCAACAATCTCATAGGTCACGGAGGGCACTGCGCACCTTTGAAACATGTAGTGACTGAGTCGATCTACATTCCATAACAGCAAATGTCCTAGCCTCCATATTTATGCCAGGGGCAATGGCAGCATTAAATGCTAAGAATATATGAAGGATAGCGTGCTGGGGAGAGAAAAAAATTAATATTATGTCACAGATTTTAAGTTCGTTATTGCTTGATGTAGATAGTGTTAGCTATGCTACGTTACAAAATAGGGCTGCAATAGATTTTTTGTTATTAGCACATGGACACGGTTGTGAGGATTTTGAAGGGATGTGTTGTATGAACCTTCCCATTCATTCCATATCGATGCACAAGAAGTTGTCACAACTGCAGGGAAACATGAAGCATATTCTTGCTGATGATGATCCCTTCGATGAATGGTTGAGAGGACTGGGGATAACAGGTCGGTTAAAGACGTTGTTGATGGAAGGAATACGCTTTGTTGTAATCATCGTTGTGATGTTTTTAGTTTTTAGCTGTTCATTTTCTTGTTTGAAGAAAGGTTTAACATCTATTGTGAAACAGACATGAGTTGTCCAAAAAGAAAAAGGGGGATATGTAGAGGGATTTTTTAAAGGACCGAGGACATATGTTACCATTGTCCATGTTGGACAACCCAGGCCTGTTAGTTGAAGCTGCAGAGCAACTTTAAATTGTCCTGGGAACAAGCAGTGGGAGAAAGAAAACAAGCTATGCACAAACAAGAAGCCAGGTGCAGAGCAAGTCCTGGGAACCGCGAAATCCACACACTCTCATCGGCACACTCTGATCAGGCGCCTGCAGCATGCTCACCGATCAGCAACACGGATGCCCACGTGACCAGAAACTTTTATCCAATCACCTGCTGAAGCAGGCAGAAAACTTGGGGGAATAATGGTGGATTATTTTTTTTTCTTAATTTGATTTTTCTGCTGGACAGAGCCAGGTGGTGTGGGGGGGGGGGGGATGCTGCTGGGGCAGGGTTGTTTCCATGGGGCTCGTGATCCCCAAAGCTGATGCAAAGGGCAGGCTGGTGTGTGCACACCACACAGCGAGAGCAACTGTGCTGCTTTTGCTTTGGGGAAAATGCATCTGAGCTCTGTAATATTTATATATACACATTGGCTTTTATTTCCATATCTTATGTACGTATATATTTTATGTAAGCTATCAAATATCTCTGCTGGTTCCCGTTGGCTCCAGCCCTTTCTGCAGACCCTGATGATGATGACTGCCTTTTACTCAGCTGGTTAATTCTTTGGTTTTTTGTTGGGTTTTTTTTTTTTAGTTTTTCTCTGTCAGAGACCTTGCCACTCCAGCGTTAAGGTAAAAATTAGCTAATAATTACCTTCTGTTAGGAAAAATTATTTGACACGAGAAACCTGCCTTGGCTTCTGCTGGCAAGCTTCTGAGAAAGGCTGCTTTAATATCCGCCTCAGAAATTGTCACTTATTATACTGCAGGAGTCTGCACTGGGAAACGAGGAAGGGATTGTGACTGTAGTGCCACTGGAAAGTTGATTTAGAGTTGATTTTCTCGGTGGTATGAGAAGATAGCTCCAGTTAACAGCTTGAGCTGGATTATGTGAACCTGGTCCCTGTGTAGCATTTCTTCTTCTAGAGATCTGGAGGTAATTCCCTTATCTGGGTAGATAGGGATAACGGGTATTCCAGAGGCTTCCCCACCGCTTCCACAGGCATCCACCATATCTGAGTCCCCTTCATGGCAGCTCTGTGTGTTTCTAGACCTGGCCAGAACAAGGCATTCTGACAGTCTGACAATAACAACAAAAATACGGCTTCTCCAGCCTTGTGCAAAGTCCTTGGAAGATTTTTATCTTCATCCCAGTGAAGTCCACAATTGAATCTGGAAAGCTTGAAATGGATCATCAAGCGAAAAGACAGCTCTCCATCCTTCCTGCTGGAGCCGAAGCCTTTGAGCGTGGCCGAAGGGAATCTGAGTGATGGAATGGCTGAGGTTGGAGGCACCTCTTGGGGTTGTCCAGTCCCACCTCTGCTCAAGGAGGATCAGCTACAGCCAGCTGCCAGCACTGTCCAGTTGGATTTTGAGTATCTCCAAGGATGGAGACTCCACAAACTTCCTGGGTGACCTGCTCCAGTGCTCAGCTATGTCTGGAGTAGGTCCAATATGTCCCTACTTCTCTCACACTGGGGAGCCCAGACTGGACCCAGCACTCCAGGTGTGCCTTTCCAGTGCTGTGCAGGGAAGATGCTCACCTTTACCCTGGTGTCCGCCAGCCCCCTAGGTCTTTCTCTGCAGATCTCCTTTCCAGCTGGTCAGTCCCACCATGTACTGGTGCATGGGGCTGCCCCACCCCAGGGGCAAGACCTGGTGTTTCCCCTCATTGAACATCACGAGGTTCCTTCTGACCTGTTTCTCCAGCCTGACTAGGACACCCTGAAAAATAACCAACCCTATAGATCTAATAACCTGAAGTCTTACTTCTTATCTCATTTGCCCATCATTTCATCAGTTTCTTGTTGCTACATAAATTGGGGAAAGTCTTATTTACTTTTCTGTTAATGTTATTTTCACTTACTGTGCAGACTGCTGGTGAGTTTTATTAATATACTGTTTTTTGGAGTGTTTAATGCATGTTTATAAAACGACTTGGAGATAATTTGCTGTTTCTATTTAATTTTTAATAAGGTAGCTATCTTCATTTCGCTGTCTGCTGGAAAGGTTTTATTTAAAAATATGGAAGCTGTGACCTTTTTATTTTAATTTGGCAATCCATCCAGCTGTGGTGACAGCAGGGCTGCTTGGCCACAGGTATCTGCCACACTGGGCAGTCAGTGCACGCGAGGATGCTGTGGTGGGTGACAAGCTTTGTGGGTGCTGGCCCTGGGGAGGACCTTACCTTCCAGGCTGCCACAAGTGAACCTCAGAACTGTCACCTTTGCCATAAATGTTTCTATGAGGGATTTGTGCTTGATGAACTGTTGTTATTTGGTATAATGACATGGTCAGGAAATGCTGGACCACCCCTATTTCTGGCCCAAAGTCATCATTCCAAGAGGAGCAAAACGGAGATGGGATCCTCCAGATACCTCGGGATGCCATTGCTTTTCCCACCTCCCAGAAATGTTAAACCTCTAAACCCTCCAGCCTGGTCAAGGTGAGGATGGACCTTGGGGACCTGCCTATGGCAGCTGCTATGCAGAAGCGTGTATCGGAGTGATGAAGTGTGCAAAGATCAGCAGGATGAAGTAGTGCCTGGCACTTCTCTCTTTCCCATTCTCCCTTCTATTTTGTTTTCATTCTCTAGGGAGAGGTTTAAAGGCTTCCTGGAGCGAAGGGTGTGTGGGTCTGTGAGTGGAGGACCTGTAGGACCTGATGGGGATTCCCACCACTGGAGCACCATGGAAGGAGGTGGGAAGTGCTGTGAAGATGTCTCTTTTCATTACAGAAAAAGCTTCCACATGTACAACGGTTCAGCCTAGAGTGTTGACTTACATTTTGAAATCAAGGCTGTGATCATTGAAACCTGTACTTGGAGAGAGTCCAGTTTTCAACGCTTCCTATTTTCTAAGTCCTTTAAGATGCCGGTGCTTTGCTACAGAGCTCCTGGCTGGTTTCATCAAGGCATTGATTGGAATTGGTCTGCTGAGCCCTACTGGGAGCTGGTGGGCATTGGGAATCTCTCCCCCACCTTAAATCTCAGCCCATCCCTGAACCTCAGCCTTACACAGTCTCTTTGCACGGAACAGTGGTTCTGTCCTTATAACCAAGTCTTACATGTTTTAATGATTATGCCTTTAATTTATATGTAAAATTGATTCTCACAATCAATACCCCTGTGGGCTGAGAACCTTGGCCTGCAAGTGGAGCTTGACTCTGGCTGCAGGAATTTTAATTGTTGCTCCTGATGACTATTTGAGCTTAAGGTGCAATATGGCTGGTGGGTGGGGTTTTTTTTGTTGTTGTTCTTTCTTCTAAAGAAAGAAGCCTGAATTTGCTTCTGTATCAAAATCTATGGTAACCAGCAAAGTAATTTTCTTCCAGAGCCCCCAATCAAGTGGGATTAATCATATTCGGCTTCATCACAGGTTTGCTGAAGATAGTGTTTAATTTTGAAGTTCTTTGAAACCTTTAGTAAGTTTGAGTTGAAGCTCTTATAGCAAGTGTATAGAGCTCCTGGTTCATGCTCCAGCTCGGAGGGTTATAGCTGCTGCTGTTAAAGATGCTTTTTTATCTTTTTTTTGGTGTGTTTTGGCTTGCTGTTAAAGACTGCCCTTTGGTTTCGGCATGCTGAAATAAGAGTGCAACATGGAAACACAAATAGTCAAAGGCAAACTACCTGTACCTGATGGCAGGGAGACATCAAACGATCAGAAGCTTGGAGGTCTGACTGGTTTTAACAGCAAATTCCATAGTGGAATTAGATAAATCATATCATGGCCTTGATCTGCATCCATCCCTTAAATTGGCCCAAATCAGTGCATCGCCAGGGTTTAATTTAGGAATAGCTCCCTCCTTAATGATCGTGGCTGATATGAATTGCTCCTTCTGTCTTGCTCAAGACCCTTGTACTGCCACAGGATTCATCCCAAGCAGCTTGATACTTTCTCGACTAATGTTTTTGCAACAGAATATGCTGCAGCTTGTGTTGCAGAAAAGCTTTGTTGAATTTTACAATTACCGAAGTGTTTGGGGAAATGAAATGTCCTGTTCCAAAAGGCATTTCAAAGAATATCTATGCACAGGTTCAAAGGGACTCCCCCTCGCTGAGAAGTGTGGGCTTAGTTATTTTTTCAAAAAGGTGAAAAATGAGAGCAAAAAATCCGATGCAAAATGTTTTGGGTGTATTTCCTTTATTAATACCTGTAATATGGAGCTTATCCAAATAACTGAAATTTTTTAACTCTTCATCCATCTCCAGAAGGATCAATCCTAGACAACTTTTGGGTCAAACCCTCTTGCCATCCACTTACTCTTTTGGTGTTTTTAGCAAAATCATTGCTCCAGCTTCTTTTGGGATGGGATATTTTTGCAAGGAGTGTGGCAGAGCCCTCGGTGGGGTAAGAATAAAGATGATGCTGTAGAGGTGGCTTGCTGGGTGCGATGCACATGGTTTCCTTGGGGAAAGATAAAGTGCCTGATGTCAGTGTTAGCATCACCACAGAGGCTGGAAAAAGGCAGCCCATGCAGTCAGCTGTGTACCATCACATGGCATTCATCGTGGGCAATTGTCTTCAATTTTGACTTGACCTCTTGGAGCCCTTCAGGAGGTGCTTTAAGATGAACATCTGAGATCATAAACTGAGGGAGAACAAAAATTAGGCACCAGTCCCCTGAAGGGTGGAGCCACCAATGTTGAAAGCGTTTTGCGGTGCTGCAGAGTCACTGTGGATAACTGGCTAGCTGAAAAGGGTCACATAGACATAATCCAGCTGGCTGGACAAAAATGCACATCGCTCTCAGTTTATCTGAAGTAAAGCAAAAATACACTATCCTTGGCTGTTCTTGTTACACAATAACAGGAAGATTGCGGTGGGAAAAGAATGTTGCAGGTGGGAACAGATAACTACAGAAGAGAAACTAGGGGCGGGCTTGGTATTTAGGCAACTAACCAATAATGAGCTTAACTTCTGTAATATGTATGAGCTAATTATAACAAGGCATAAAAGGTGACTGTAAGAGACAATAAACGAAGTCTGCTGATCACTCATATTGAGTGACTGTGTCTTCCCTCCGTCGTGACAAATGGCGCCCCGAACAGGGACCCTAGAGAGGGCTGAACCTGCGAGCCACGGTTCGACGGAGATTCGGGTACCGGTCCTGAAAGCAGCGCAGGAGGCGGAAGGGCACAGTCCCCGCGCCCGGGAGCACCTACAGAGGGTCCCGCCGGCCACGCGTCGCCGAAGTCTCGCAAAGGCTGCAACAGCGCTGACGACGGTATGGAGAGACAAGCGACGTACGATTCGCTCATATGCTTTTTAGAAAAGCGGAGTGTTCGGGACATAGATTGTAAAAAGGAATTACTCGGGTTATTAGCGTATGGGATAGCATCCGGGTCCCCCGCGGCAGCGGCGAGCGGCGGCGCAGCCCGGCAGGCCCCTTCCCGGCCGCGGTTTCTCTCCAAGGCGGCACCCCCCGCCTCCGATCGGCGCCATGGCGATGCAAGCGGCCAAGCGAGCTGACATCTGGCTGCCCCCAGAGGTCAATCGGATCCTTTATATTCGGAACCTGCCGTATAAAATCACAGCGGAGGAAATGTATGATATTTTTGGGAAATATGGACCTATTCGACACATCAGAGTTGGAAACACTCCTGAAACAAGAGGAACAGCTTAAGCTTCTCAAGGAAAAATACGGAATTGATTACAAACCCACCAAAAAAAAAAAAAGTGCTTCAGATGTCCCCTACAAGAAATGGGTTTCTGCCTTGAACTACCAAACATCTCTGTGTTTAAAAAGAAGCCTTTTTGCCTTGATGGAGATAATTTATTCTGTATTCTGTATTTATGATGTATTCTGAATGTGGAAATTGGTTGGGACTAGGAGGCTGGCTTAAAGGCATTTTGCAAACGGGATTATTATTTTTGATCATTATTGTAATAATAGTTTTTTGATCAAAACCAGCCAAAATTATTTGTAAGCATTAGGCATATCTGAAGGGAATGCCTTTATTTGAATCAGCAGTTAAGGTGTAGTTTAGTCTGATGCTGTGGTTTTATCTGCTTCTGGTGAATTTTTGAAGTGATGAAATCAGAGATACAAGGTATACTAAGAGTTATGAGGTAATAAGGTAATAATCTAAGTAAGGGTGCTGTCTTTTATATCTACAAGTGCAATATGCTTTTATGTAGCAGAGAGAAACTTTAACAATACTGTTGCTTGAGCGAGATGTGCATGTGACAACTTGGGAAAAGGGATATCACAACTGGAGTGCAACAGTGTTTCTATGTCTGGCAGAGTGAAATCTTTCAAGACCTGAGTTTAGACAGTCTAAAATAAATTGTTAGTATTCAGAAAACCCATCTTAAGCCTCTTTTGCTTACATAGTGTTATGGAAGTCAACTGCTATTGTAGAGAATTAATGATTTTTTAATACATATTAACAAATACTACTATTTTACCTTGAGGCAGTTGAGTGAGAAATACTCACGTGTAGCATTTGAGGGAATGTCAGCATAAATCGCACTTACAGTAAGACTGCATTTTTAATTACTGTACTCGTTAAGATTCGATGATGCCATAAGGCTAAGGCCTTTTATCACAGATCGGTTCTGAACTAAAAGGTGTGTGCACATGTAGATATGCACATTTGTGTTATTTTCCTTAATTGGCTACAAAATAATATAATTAGGTTGGGGACTAGATCTTGGGAATTTACCTATTATACTTCTGTTTGTTAAGGAACGTGCATAACACACAGCACCCACGTAGGCTTGGCTTGTGGCATAGTTGTCAAATTTAGCATAGACATTCAGACAGATAAGCAACGTACTCTTCTTGTGTGTATCACCTACAAGCCATTATGGCTTAGTGTGTAAATCTGTATGCAACTATTGAAAAATCCACTTATGAATGTATATAGCTTAGAACTAATTTTTTCCCTTTGTTAATTCTTTGATATCAATGAGGTATTCTTCAGAAAATGTATGGACTGGTCGGTTGCCTAAGGGCAGTTGTTATTTGGACAGAAAATTGTTAATGGTCAGGGATTTTCCACTAAAATATTTGCAAATATTCCTAGTCAAACATCAGTTTGGTTTCTTTTTGGGTTTTGAGCTTGCATTAGTCCATGTTCAGAACTTTAAAATTACCTTTGAATTTTTTAAACATTCTATATCACTGGAACAGAAAGAGCATCTAAATTAAAGCTTCAAGCTAACTTTATTTTTCAAGTATTTCTGGAATTATACTTCTGAACTGAGATTTTATAAGTTGGCTGTGTATTTTCCTGTGTTAAAACGCTGTTATTGAAAATGGTCAACCAGGCCTATGTCGCCCAAAATAAAAACGGGGGAATTGTGGATAACTGGCTAGCTGAAAAGGGTCTCATAGACATAGTCCAGCTGGCTGGACAAAAATGCACATTGCTCTCAGCTTATCTGAAGTAAAGCAAAAATACACTGTCTTTGGCTGTTCTTGTTACACAATAACAGGAAGATTGCGGTGGGAAAAGAATGTTGCAGGTGGGAACAGATAACTACAGAAGAGAAACTAGGGGCGGGCTTGGTATTTAGGCAACTAACCAATAATGAGCTTAACTTTTGTAATACGCATGAGCTAATTATAACAAGGCATAAAAGGTGACTGTAAGAGACAATAAACGAAGTCTGCTGATCACTCATATTGAGTGACTGTGTCTTCCCTCCGTCACGACAAGTCACGAGCCTGTGTTTTAAGCAGAAAAATGAGAAGGGCTCTCACCAAGACCAGCTTGTAATTTTCCTGCCCTGCCCTCTCCTTGGAGACCGTTCCATGAGGAGGTTCCTGCTCATGGCCACCTCTGGGTTTGTTGGTGGAAACTGGTTTTGCTGGGCTGATTTCTAAACCAGAGAGTGTTACAGTGAATCAAGTATTTTCCTCCAGTTTTTACCCCCATTCTGGTTTAATTTCTTTAGCTAGCACAAAGGGCTTCAAGCTACCCCCAGATTTCTGCTACTTGCCAGGGCACCTAGATCCAATACTGAGTGCGGAGCAGCAGCTGCAGTGCTGGCCTTGGATTCCCAGGCACAGCTCCGCCTGGAAAACTTGCAAAGAAATGTTCGCTTCCATACAGTGTTCTTCTCTCTGGAACTGTGTATTTCAGAGGAAGTATAAATTTCTTTTGTTTTTAGTGCAAATTAGAAGAAAATGTATATCTGGATCTCCTTGTGTGGTGAAGTGGTTGCTGTATAGCTCCCAGTTAAGATGCTTGGGGTGAGGATACAGGTTTGCTAGTTTTCCTGGAGATTAATAATTGCCTAGTGGATTGTGAGTACCTATGTAAATAATAGATGGGTGTAGAGGGATTTTTAAAGGACCGAGGACATATGTTACCATTGTCCGGGTTGGACAACCCAGGCCTGTTAGTTGAAGCTGCAGAGCAACTTTAAATTGTCCTGGGAACAAGCAGTGGGAGAAAGAAAACAAGCTATGCACAAACAAGAAGCCAGGTGCAGAGCAAGTCCTGGGAACCGCGAAATCCACACACTCTCATCGGCACACTCTGATCAGGCGCCTGCAGCATGCTCACCGATCAGCGACACGGATGCCCGCGTGACCAGAGACTTTTATCCAATCACCTGTGTGTAAAGTCAGGTGAGCGGTCGGTTTAAGTTATAAATATGACCTGTTTAATAAAGTGAGCACGGCATGTAGCCATATTGGTGTGATTGTTGTGACTTGGCCGACTCTTCACGGGGAACCCTCTTCGTCTGGTGCCCGAACAGGGACCCATTAAGTCACTTAAATGCGGTTTAGCTTAAATGCTGTTCGCTTAAATGCGGAAGTCTCTGTGCATCGGACCCAAAGGGAAGTTTTCTGATTAGGGAGCTGGAGGTTGGAGGCGGGCGGAACCTGGAAGGCGAAAAGTGGAGTCCAGAGTTCGGTGTAGAGCTGCAGATTGCACCCCTGCCGAAGGTAAGACCGTGACGAATAAAACGCGGCAGGGCTCTCCACTGATACCCTTTCTGTGAGAGGGGGGAGCTCTGAGAAGGCTGCGATGGAATTAGATGCGGCAATTAAACTGTTAACTAGTATCCTCTTTAAGAGAGGTAAGAGCACTAAAGAAACAGAAGTGGAGGCTTTAGTTCGCTGGGCACGAAAAAAGGATAAGATTCCTAAACCAGCATTATTGTTTAGTATTACAGAATGGAGAGAAGTGGGAAATTGCCTCTGGGATACTAAGATCGAGGGAGGTAAAGAAGGAAAAGAAGCTAAAGCGTTAGGAGCTACGTGGCGGTCTGTAATTAACACTCTGGAAACTATGAAGGTGGAAAAAAAAGTAGCGGCGGCAGCCATAGAAGCGTTGGGGGGAGATGTGGTAGAAAAGCCGGTAGAGCAGAAGGGTGATTCACTTAAGCCTTCTCTCTTGGCTACACTTTTCGGAGTTGGGCATACTCGTCCAATGAAGGGTATGTCAGCCTCTGTGTGTTCAACAGTGCAGTTTTTAGATAAGACAGCAGACAAACCGGAAGTTACTCCTCGGGGGTCTGTTGTAACTGAGCCGAACCCAGAAGAGGCTGCTGAGCCTCCCCAAGAAGGCGGAGCAGTGAGTCCTGCTGCACCAATTGCAGCTGTGGAATCAACCGAGAGCAGTTTGTGCTGCACTTAGATCCCCAGGCACGGACAACCAGCTGATGAGGTCTTACTACAATACATCGCAGCAGTAATGGCTTTCTCTTTTCAAAAATCTGCTGTGTTGGAATAATAATTAATATGTTGTAAATTCTGGATTGGACCGAGCTACGTTGTGCTAAGTGGCTTTATCCTTGCTGAAAATGAGCATTTGTCCCATAAATGCGGACAACCCCAAAGCATTGCCCAGTCCTGGGGTCTCCCCCTGCCCAGAGCCCTGGGGACATCTTGGCTTGTGGGGTCCACCAAAGGCCACCTCCTTTCCTTGCTCCAGGCTTTTTGAGACAGGGAATATCCTGGTCCCCCAGGTGAGAGCTGCCTTGTAATTGTGAGAATTGATAGAATTATAAAGAATTCCCATTCCTTGTAATGGGAAATGCATGGGGATGTGATGTCAGCTCCTCCCTAAAGACTAAATGGAAAAGTAGATCCAAACACATCAATAAAAGCCACAGAAACCACAAAGTAAAAGCAACTCCTCCAAACAATTAAATGCTCCCCCATTTCAGGTAAGAAACAAACCCAAGAGCTGAAAATTCACCGCGCTGGATGGGAGACACTGCTCCGATACCTGCCAACGCGTCTGAAAGCATCATCTGTTCCTTCCCATCTCAACACCCAGATCAACTTCTTCCCAAAGCTTTTTCTGACTCTGTTCCTGGCTGAGACAAATGCATATTCCGATATTCCTGATGGGATTTCCATCTCCTTGTTTATTGACTCTGAGTATTAATCCCCAAGGTGAAACTTTTTGCTCCGTCTTGCAGGCAGATTTGATTTGACCAATGTGTTGGTGATGCCTTATAAAAATATAGGGTTATAGTCCATAAACCCAAGAGCTTGCTGGAAAATTGCTTTTTTCTTCCCCCCCCCCCCCCCCCCCCCCCCGCAGAAATGAATTCAGACCAATCAGTGCGGCGAATGAAGAGACGGGACGCAGCTTGATGCAAGCAAATGTCAATTTATTGTACAGAAGCACGCGGTTTTATACACTTTCAGAAGCTGCGCGTTTTAAACAGATTGGTTCTTGAAGCTAAGCATTGCATACTAGGCAATCCCTGATTGGTGGTTAACTACCAGCAATTAACAGCAAGGTGTTACCTTTCCTTGGCGCCATCCTTGGCGCCATCCATCCGTCTCCCACTCCCCTGTGCTCTGTAAACATGCCTCATTATGTTAATTGTTGTCTAGACAAGCTCGAGTACATTCCCCTCAGCTAACTGATTGCCATGCGTGGTCCTAGTTTCCAGACCGCTCCTGCATCTCCCCCTTCCTGTTGCACAAAAGAACCCCTGAAACCGAGCAAAAACAAGGCACAAGTAATAGAACAAATAAAAAACCAACTAAGACATATTATCAATGTCAAAATAACCCACTGTCTTTGTTCCGTACAGTTTTACAATTTCCCCTTTTTGTTTTTGAACAGCTAGTACCAGGTTTGCCATGTTCTGCAGGGCCCTTGCAAACATGACAGCAACCAAGGTAATAGCAAACAAACAATACTGCCAATTGAGTGAATGGATGCCAAAAAGGCTGACATTTTCTCAGATTTTGATAACATGTTGCTGCAATGGGGCGCCTAAAATCCACACAGCACATACCATCAAAATCCTCACAGCCATGTCCCTGAACCAACAACAAAAAGCAGTGGCAATTTTGACTCACATTCTTAACTGCCTAACAAACAAGGTGATTTAACTCTTTAATGCTTTCCCTGCTGTTACTCTGGATAAGAGAAGAACCGCTGCGACACGTTCCCATCATAGCCTCCTACTACATTAGCATCTACAGAAAGACAATTATCGACAAAGTGTAAACAATATCAGCTTCTTTTGGATTAACATTATACGTAGGTGGAAGGGCACACCAAACAAGAACTGGCTCAGTCAAAAAGTTCAAAACATCACATGTGTTATAAATTGAGACCACAATAGATCATAATCCAATTAAAATTTTTATTAATTACAGCAAGTAGAATACGAGCAAAGACAGCGCTGGACGGCAGGGGAGTCTGCGCTTCGCCAACTGCCGTACTGAGCAGTTCAAACAGTCCCTTTTTATACTTTTTTTACTTTCGTGTTCATGAAGTAGTGGAGGTGTTGACCCTTCATTCATATGCACAAGCGGCATCCTGGACACCTGGCGGTTATCTTATCTTTTGTTGCCTAATCTTTACATTGGGCTTAACATAAATCTTAATAAACAATACCCTAGTCCATAGTTTCTTACAATCCCCCCTTTTTCTTTTTATCCTATTATTGTTTATTAGACGCTGCTTTCATTTTCGGCACTGCGAACAAACCTTTTTCCACAATCCCAACATTTATCATAACACTCACAAGGTAATACCTCACAATTACAATAGGCATAGTTTTCACGTGGCATAACGCATTCGCAACAATCTTCATCCTCATTAATAGATACACTCTTATATTTTGCCCTAGACCTCGTAGTTAAAATAAGCAATTGCTATGTCAAACCGTTCTCTAATAAAGTGTAAAATATAGCGTAATATACAAGGCCCAAATATAAGTCCCAGAATCAACATAATAAGTGGTCCTGCTAAAGCAGACAACAAAGTGGTTAGCCAAGGTGAGATATTAAACCAGTTTTCATACCATGATCTGCCCGCCTCACGATCTTTCTTACGTTGATCTAACCTTTTCCGGAGTTCAGACATGGTGTCCTGGACTACTCCTGTATGGTCAGCAAAAGAACAACATTCTTCATTGAGAGCTACACATAACCCTCCTTCCTTTAAGAACAATAGATCTAATCCTCTTCTATTTTGCAGCACTACTTCTGATAGAGACTTTACTGAAGTGGCTAAATTTTGGATAGATTGTTCTATTTTTGCTAAATCCTCATCTACAGCCATCTGCAAACTTTGTAATTCCTGACCTTTTACTAGGGAGGCTATGCCTGTACCTGCTCCAACTCCGCCCGCTATCAGCAGTGTAGCTAGGGTTACCACTGTAATTGGCTCTCGTTTTTGTCTATTCAGGTCTCCTTCAAAGTGGCGTAACACCTCCTCAGAGGTGTGATAGATCAGACGAGGAACAATAATCACCTGTACGCAAAACTGAGATTGATTAAACACGTTTAGGGATAGGCAAGGCGTTACTCCGATGTCTGAACAAACCCATTTAGCTCCTGGTGTCGGGATAGCCCATTTGTCATTTTGATTCTTGTGTTTCTCTATATTGGTGTTAGTGACTGTTCGGTTGCACAAAGGCTGATACTTTTCGGGCACTGTACCTATACATTTTCCTTGACCTGTTACTAATTGAATAGTAATTCCTTGCGTATGGTTCCTCTGGTCATCCCATGGGCATTCTCGTGGGTTTGAACCATTAGACCATTGAATCCTACCTGGTTTTCCAATTGCCTCAAAATATGGTGGTCTAACATTATAACATAACCAGCATTCCTCAGTTAAATTTGGTTTGCTTTCATTAAGGGCACGATAAGAGGCTTGCATTAGATTCCATAAGGGGTCTTTGGATTCTGACAACTCTAGATCCCTGGATAAGGAGAATTCAGTCACAATGTCATTAGTTGTTTCCGAAAGGGAGTCTGGAGAAGGGGTTACGACAATTACGGGGGCAACCTTTTCTTCAGAGAAAGTGGGTGGATTCAGGACCAGGTTTGGTCCTATTGGCAAAGGATCATGTGGAAGTCTTTCTTTTATTATTTTAAACATACTCCCCCTATCTGGCCCTGTGTCCCAAAACCTAATTCCCCAAATTTTTCCACCTAACCATGAGTCTTCTGTAGGATTCTTTACTTCGATACTAATGTTTCTGCAGTATTCTGGTGAATTACAATGTCCATAAACATGTCCATCCTTCCCAATGTTTGGCCGCTTACACCCTTTAGGCTCCCATTCAAATTTCAGATATCTGTCTCCAGGACTTGTCCAATCAGAAGCCCAGGTTTCACAACCCCAATAGCCACAAAAATATTGACCTGGTTGATTACAATAGCTTTTACTAGGGTTTGATGCAGGACATACATAATATGCTCTACATGGATCTGTTCTATCCTTATGTCCTCCAATAATCATTGCAGTTAATGGTACAATAAATTTTACTGTCTTTGGAGTTGTAATATTTTGAATTGCATGTGTTTCCTGTAAGTTATATATTTTCCATACCATAGGTTCGTGTGGATTTCCTGCCATTGTGGGTAAGACTAATGTGCTAAAGGTGCACAAGAAAAAGGGTACTGTGAGAGGGTTTTGTTTTTTATTAAATTTTAGGCTCTTACCAGTCCCGGGGGAGTTCAGCCAGGGTCGCTTGCGCATTCCAAGTTGTAGGCTCTTTCCTCTGGTAGGTTCTCCTCTGCCTCGCCCGTCGACTGGGTTGCAGCCAGCCACGGGGTTTGCCATCTTCTTGGCAGCAGGAGTCCCTGGTGGGAATATGCCTTTCGCACTTGGTTAAACGGTGAGCATAAGCAGGCCAAGCTTTGGCCTTTACCATATGTTCATTGCACCCTACGGCTTTTACTTCCCGTCTACATTGGACTGTGACAATATCAATTATAAATGGTACTCTTTCCTGAGGGTGATAGCAATAATATTCAGAGTTTATCCCGAATGCAAAATAGAACCACTGTTCAGGAGTCCAATCCGGAAATTTGTTTCCAAATCGTTTTAGGGCCCAATCGGTCAGGTGCCTCTCGCTTTTATAGCAAGAGCTACAAACTCCTCGAGGAGGAGTTCCCCTCTTACAATGTGTCTGCCATTTTTCCTGACACTTTTTTGCACTTAAAACATATAAATGGATAACACTCACAGTCAGGTTTCTCACACCTGACCCTCACGTCAGAGGTATAGGTGGCAGAAGTTGAGGTGGCTTTTAAATAACAAAATTTCTGTTGATTAACTTCCAACGGGCAAGCCCAAAAGGCTTCAAACAGGGTTACAAACTGAGCAGGCATAAATTTAACATACCTCTTTTCCACATTTAACTATTTTCCACAGATAATATACAATCAAAGATGTTATTAACGCAAAAATCAATCCTAAAACGCACTGTATTCCAAAGGGTAGATCTGCTAAATACTGAAAAACAGTTTGTATCATTACTTATCATTTTAACACAAGCTTGGTGTCTCCAGGTGAGCTGACAGTCTTCCACTGTGGAGGATTTACTGGTCCCTTAACGTGACTGGCATGTGTCCATCCGCGCTCTGCAGTCCGGATGGCTGTTTCTTCCACTATTCGAGATGACCCATCTATGAAAAATATTTCTCCATGTTGTAATTCCTCTTCTTCTAGATCTGGTCGAATTCGTGTTTGTTGTTCAATCGTTTGAAGACAATCATGTACTAACTCAGTACTTTCCCCTGGGTATAGAAATTCTGCAGGGTTAACCGCTCCGATAGTCCTTAGGGATAGTTTTGGAGATTCTATGAGTATTCCCTCATACTTTAGTAGTCGGCTATCTGTAAGCCATTTTTCTGCTTTTTGTTGAAGCACCCCCCTTATATTATGAGGCGCATATAGGACAACTTATCCATTAAAGGTAATACGATTCGTTTCTTCAAGTAATAAGGCAGCAGCAACAATGATTTGTAAACAACTCGGCCAACCCCTGCTCACAGGGTCCAACAGCTTTGATAGGTATGCCACCGGTTTCTTTTGTCCGGCCCATTCCTGAGTTAATACTCCGAATGCCGTTCCTTCATGTATGTTAACAAATAAATGGAATGGCCGCTTTAAATCTGGTAGGCTTAAAACCGGTGCTTGGCTTAGCTCTCTTTTGAGACTGGCAAACTGCTCTTGATCCTGAGGGGTCCACTTGGGCATTTTGTCTTTAGACAGTTGTTCATATAAGAATTTAACTTTAAAGCTGTAGTTCTCTATCCATTGCCTACAATACCCAAATAGCCCTAATGCCTGCCGAATTTGCCTCTTAGTGACAGGCATAGGTAATTCCAGAATTCCTTTAATGCGCTCTGGATCTAATATCTTCTCGCCGTTAAACAAATAATGCCCCAAGTATTTCACTTTTTCCTCCACAAATTGTAACTTTTCTTGTGATACCCGTAGTCCCTTTTGTGCAAGAAAGTTTAGGAGTCGAATGCTTTCTTTCCTTACATCCTCCTTATTATTCCCTGCTATGAGCAGATCATCTACATACTGTAACAGCACGTTTCCCGTTTGTACCTGGTATTCTTTTAAGAGCTCTTCCAGGGCCTGTCCAAACAGATTAGGGGACTCAGTGAACCCTTGGGGGAGCACGGTCCATCTCAATTGCTGCCTACGGCCTGTCTCTATGTCTTCCCATTCAAAGGCAAAATAATCACGGCATTCTTCTGCCAGTGGACCGGCCCAAAAGGCATCTTTTAAATCAGCCACACTATACCAGGAGTTATGGGGTCCTAGCTTGCTTAGCAGTGTGTATGGATTTGCTACTACAGGGAACCGGGTGATAGTTCTTTTGTTTATTTCCCTTAAATCATGTACGAGCCGATATTTCCCATTTGGTTTCTTTACAGGCAGAATGGGGGTGTTAAAGGGTGACATACAAGGCTCTAAGATTCCTTGTGCTAACAATCGATCAATTTCTGGTTTTAATCCTCTCCGTCCTTCTAGGGATATAGGATATTGCCTTACCCTCACAGGTATGTGGGGTTTGGAAATTTGAATTTTAATCGGTGGGATTTCCAGTCTACTAATTGTGTCCGGAGAGTACCAGACATCGGGGTTAATTTGTTTTTGATCATCCACGGTCAAAGGATAAGCAGACACTGTTAGCTCTTGATTTTTCACTTTAATTTCTAATTGCAATTCAACAATTAAATCTCGTCCTAACAGATTAAATTCTGCTTCAGGGACGAGCAAGAGTTCACCCATTCCAAATTTATTTTCAGTTTCGAATACCACATTTTTGATTTTGCTTACTTTAAAGGGTTCTCCTTTTGCCCCAATTACTTGTACTTTTCCAGGGGAAACTTTACATCCCTCAGGTATTTGCTTAATAGTTGATTTTTCAGCCCCAGTGTCTACTAAAAAGGTGAACTCTTGTTTATGGGGACCTATTTTTAATTTTATCAAGGGCTCATGATGACTCCGGTCCCCTAAGATATAGAGCCCCTGACTCTCCTATTCCGTTTTCAATATTTCCTCATCCCTGATCCTTTCTCTGCAATTCTTCTTTATATGTCCCTTCTATCCACAGTAAAAACAACATCTCTGTTCCTTCTTTACTACTATGCTCCCTTGTTTCGTTCCAGCAGACCTGTGTTCACCAGTCCGCCCTTTGTGATCCTCTCTGACAGCTGCTACCATCATTTTTACTTGTCGCTTGCTGCTCTCTTCTTCCCACCTTACGTAGACTTTCTGAGCTTCCCTCAATAATTCATCCAACCCTCTATTCTGCC
Source organism: Falco rusticolus (assembly GCF_015220075.1). Lineage (NCBI taxonomy): Eukaryota > Metazoa > Chordata > Aves > Falconiformes > Falconidae > Falco > Falco rusticolus. The sequence continues at coordinate 8,145,748 of NC_051209.1, read as the reverse complement.
AGTCTTCTAACTTTTCAATCTTCTTTCTGATATCTTCCCATGATTTTGCCACAAACTGAGTTTTGAGGAGCGCTTACCCTAAAGGGTCGTCTGGATTTACCCCAGAGTACAGCTGAAGGGCTTTCCTCAGTCGTTCCAGCCACTCAGTAGGGCTTTCATCTTTCTTTTGCATTTCGTTAAATGCTTTATTGATATTCTGGCCACGGGGTACTGCTTCTCTAATTCCCTGAATTACTATAGTTCTCAGGTCCTGCATATGAGTTCTATGCACCGGATCCTGATTATCCCAATTAGGTCTTTGAAGTGGCCATTTCAAAAATTGATTTAATCTTTCTGCCACTCCGAGTGGGTCCTCAATTAAGTTTCCCATCTTGGTTCTTTTAAAATCTCGTAGGTCAGCCGAGTTTAGGGGTACGGAAATATATCCAATGACAGGTTGAGGTCCCCCCATGGGTATTTCCCTTAGGGGGTACATCTGAGCTGCCCCTTTTTGACTTCTAGTTACGCGTCTAGGAAGAGGGGGAGACCCTTGTTCCGACTCTGGTGGGGGAGTGGGCGCTCTGGGGACCTCTGCGGGAGCAGGAGGAGGAATGTAAGGAGGGGGGGTTAGAAGGGTTTCGTCTAACTCTTCCTGCTTTTTCTTTTGTTTAGTTTTTATTTCATTCAGTGGGTAAAGTCTAGCTCCCGGTCTTTCTAGCCACACTTCGGCATATCGACTCTCCTCCGGGTTAAGGGGTTTTTTATTATTAACCCAGAGGTTTAATTGCTGTCTTACCCAATCTTCTTCTGACCCATAGACTGGCCAAAAGACATTTTTAGAAATTTTCTTCCCTCCCCATATCTTAGTACAATATTCTATCATCTTCTGCTTATCTTTCCCTAGAGTTCCAGGGAAATATCTCCAATTGTCTAAGATATATGCCAGAGGGGTATTCTTAGGTACAGTGGGTACCCTTCCCATGGGAGTCGAAGGCTTGCTGCCCTTCGCCCCCATCTTCTGGAATATCCACAAACATACACTCACTCGCTCCCCTTGCTCCTGGCCCAGTCCCTCGTGGGAGATGGGAGACGCAGTACTTAAGAGTCCGCACTCGCTTGGTTCAGTATATCGAACCTCTCACTCGTTATATTCCAGGAAACCAAATCCCGCCCGAACGGCAAACCCGCGAACAAATTCGCAATATACTTACGCGTCCTGCGTCTTCGTCCGGACTCCCGTGCACAGAATTTTATGGGATTTTACCGGTTTCTCCTTTGCTCATTATTCTAGAATTTAGGTTCGTCGGTAAGGTTGGAGTAAGCTGTTGGTCGCGGGGCCGCGAAATGTCGCGGGGCGCCTCCCCGGAGGACCAAAGCCCACCGTTCCTTATCCGAGTCACGGCACCAGAATTGTTATAAATTGAGACCACAATAGATCATAATCCAATTAAAATTTTTATTAATTACAGCAAGTAGAATACGAGCAAAGACAGCGCTGGACGGCAGGGGAGTCTGCGCTTCGCCAACTGCCGTACTGAGCAGTTCAAACAGTCCCTTTTTATACTTTTTTTACTTTCGTGTTCATGAAGTAGTGGAGGTGTTGACCCTTCATTCATATGCACAAGCGGCATCCTGGACACCTGGCAGTTATCTTTCACAAGCGGCATCCTGGACACCTGGCGGTTATCTTATCTTTTGTTGCCTAATCTTTACATTGGGCTTAACATAAATCTTAATAAACAATACCCTAGTCCATAGTTTCTTACACATGCCTTCTCTGAACATACCTCTGGGGTCATTCCCTTCATTCCCTCTCTTTTTTATGCAAAGAGAAACACTTTTACCATAACAGAGAAGCCCCTATTTACATCTCTGAGCCCGGACACAAACCGCAGCTGTATGCTCCACCAGGCTCAGGGCAGAAATCATTCATGTAGTTACATAGCTATATATCACTACACGCATGCAGACACCTATTAAACACTAGATAACCATGTTTATCTTTCCTAGTCTCCTTCACAATACCCAGCTGTTCTCTCATCTCTTGTTAGGTCAAATATTCTCCAGCTTCCTCTCCTACATGTCTCTTCAGACATTCTCTATCCTCCTCTTTTTTGCTTGTTAATTGCAACAAGGCAAAGGTTGTGTGTAGCTGGGTGACCATGACCTGATTTATGTTACAATCAACTAAACACTGAATACAGGAAAAAAAAAAGGTATGTGAGACATAAGGCAAACATCAATAAGGTGGTTAAAGATAATTATAATAAATCCTGTAATACTTTTGAGTCATGGCCCAAAGTTTCCCAGCCGTGAGAAGAGACCAAAGGCATCCCGCCCCTGGCTCTGTTGCAGATCTTTGTTTTAAGGCTTTTGAGTTTTGTATACTTTTGTAAATTAATTCACAGTGGTCACTCAGATTCACGTAACACATCCTATCAAAGTCTTCACACTTGTGTCCCTGTGCTAATAATAAAAATCAATAGCAACTCGGTTCTGTAGCAACATATGATGGACAGAATCAACATCTGTTAATAAGCCAGAAAAAAAAATAGTATTTGTAGTATTACTTTGTTCAGCAAGCTAGCAGCCTAATTTACTAAGCAAGTTAAGAGCGTGTACTATTCTTACAGAAGAGATTAGAGAAGCAAAAATGTGTTATGCTGCATTCCAGAACTCAGCCTGAGAATTACAGTCTGCTGTGAGTTCTGCGTTACAATCATTTGACACATGTTGGGGTTGTGATTGTGAAAGTTGCCCGTTTACAATTTTCATTGACATTATCACAGCTAGTTGTTTTAAAAGCAACCCTTGAGCTTCCTGATGTTCGACTTGTTGCAAAATATTCTGAAGCCAATCAATCAAGTTAGTATTAAAGTTAGTGACTCTCTAGGACCCTGCAAGACTCTGGCAAGACTCCCGCATCCTGACTGCTTTAATAGCCATCTCATTCATTTGCAAACAGTTGTTCCTGGGATACCTTGCCTGAGTCACAGAATCGGCACAGTTAATTGCTCCAGCTAACTGCTCATAGTTAACAGCAATTCCCCGATTAAGGTTTTCAGTCAAGGCCACTACACATAGCTCACAAAAATCAGATAACCACATCATATACTGTATCAGTTAGTACCATACAAAGCAATAACTTCCAATCATGCAGTGTGAGTGTATAAGGCTCTGCCATCACTTCAAGAAGGGACATAGCAAATGTATTATGAATCCTCCCTTCCTGCACTGCTTTGCTTAACCCTTTAACAGCCTCGTATTGCACAGGCTGCCACTCTCGAGGTTGATCTGACAAAATACTGAACATGCCCTAGCGACTCCCAAAACCCATCACTTAAGCACTTCCCACTTGCATTCCTGCCACCAATCCCTCAGACCCCCTTTCACCCTCCCCCAAAATACAATCAATGCATCAGGAGAGACGAGGGGGTGGGGAAAGGTCTAGCTCCTTTTCCAGATCTATAGGACCTGGATCAAAAGGTTTATCAGTGTCAATGGAATCATTGTCCGGGTTGTCCTGTTCCCGTGCTTGGTCCTGTGTTGTGAGGGTCGCTGCAATCAGTGACAGAAGCTTTGGGGGCAGAGGAGGTGTGGACAGACTCGCCGTTGCTGACGGTGTCTTGAGAAGAGTCGCGCTGTCGGTGGAATTTACAGCTTCCTCTGGTTTAGCACCGTTAGTAGAATTAGTCCACACTTGGCAAAGAGTAGTCAAATTTGCCACCAAGATGTTAAATGCATTCCCGACACGGAGTTCCCCTCCGCGGCAGCATCATACAATTGGCTGCTGTATGTACACACTTCCATTCTTTCAAAGTCTCTAAAGTTTCTTGGCTGCTCACCTGTCTCAATGAATACAGGTGTTATCCTCGGGGTTTAGGTTGTCCGCCTGGTCCAGACAGCAAGACGATCGTTCAGCCAAGCCGTCTCCTCCGGAACGCAGCCCTCTTCCACGAGCTGTCTTTTTTCCATCCTTATTCTTCCAAGGCTTCGGAACACCACCATAGGGGTCACCATTTGAGGAGACTGAGGCATGGACTCCCTGATCTGACTAGAAGACCCTTTATGAGTCCATATACGTCTCTTTCTGGGGACGAAGCCTGATTCCCCATTACAGATTTCCCACAGCTCACCTCTCAACTCCGGAGGGATTTCTGGCCGGCTCCTGCTTCCTTTCAGCAGATCATTCAAAGTTCTGTGGGATTCGCTGCATGTCGCTCAGATAGGCGATTCGAGAGCCCTTCACGTTAGATCCTTAAACGCATCACGTCGGGGTCACCAATTTGCGGCGAATGAAGAGACGGGACGCAGCTTGATGCAAGCAAATGTCAATTTATTGTACAGAAGCACGCGTTTTTATACACTTTCAGAAGCTGCGCATTTTAAACTAATTGGTTCTTGAAGCTAAGCATTGCATACTAGGCAATCCCTGATTGGTGGTTAACTACCAGCAATTAACAGCAAGGTGTTATCTTTCCTTGGCGCCATCCGTCTCCCACTCCCCTGTGCTCTGTAAACATGCCCCATCATGTTAATTGTTGTCTAGACAAGCTCGAGTACATTCCCCTCAGCTAACTGATTGCCACGCGTGGTCCTAGTTTCCAGACCGCTCCTGCAAATCAGGGCATTGGATTAGTGAAGCTTGACAAGCTAAATTGATTCCGACAGTTAATACAGCATCAGATGTTCACTGCATTGACCTTTTTAATGAGAAATAGGTCTATTAGATCTGGTTTACTCGGTAAAATATTTAATGAATATGAGTGGTGCTTTCCATCATTTAGGTACGTATCAAGTTATAGAGGGTAGGTTATGATATGACCGAGTAAAATTAGCTTTTTGATGGCTTGTCCAGGTGGAACATGTCTCATTTGTTAACTTGCTGACCCTTTTTTCTCCCTGTGCCAAAAACCTCAAAAAAAATCAGATGCCGGTGAGCAGCCTTTACGAGGGGAAGGAAAAGGGGAAGGCCTCGGGCAGAAGCTGTTCCAGAAAATCTCAGGCAACCTGTGCCCTGCCAAAAATAAAAATTAAAAAAGCGAAGCCCCAGGTCTTCTCGCTTTTGCAGTTTTTGGAGGTTTTTTTGAGAAGGGAAACCCTTCCTGCTGGAAGTGCCTGACCTTGGAGCAGTGACTGCACTGTGTTGGATGCTTCCATCCTTTGTTTTCCTGTTCTCCTCCTCCTCATTTGATCTGGCTATTTTAACCAGCTCAGATTAAGTGATTGCTTAGAATTTTTTCTAACCAATGTGTGAATTAATTCACATGCCTTCTCTAGGGTTTGAAGCACTGAATGCTTCAATGAATGCATTGAATGCAGAATGCATTGCGCACAAGCGAAGAGCTCAGTAAACCCAACTTTCTTGAAAAGCCGTTGAGAAGTTGGGCTATTTTGGAGGAATCTATAGGGGTTCACCAATTTTCTCCCCTCTCCCCAGCCTTTATGGAGAAAGGAGGCTGGAGACAGATGCTGACCTGCCTCACACGCCTTGTGCTCTGCTCCTTGGCCTCTGCCCATCCTTGAGGTCAGCTATCTTCCTTGTGCTGCTGCATCATCCCTCAAGCGCTTTGCCTAAAATAAAAGGTGCTTCAAATCTGAGTCCAATGCCTAAATGCAGGCATTTTGTCCTAGTTGTGATATTCTCCTTAGCTGCCAGTTCCCACCGCAGGGATGGTCCCCTCTAAAGTCCATGTCATGCCTGCCGACCCCTGTGGGTGTCTTGGATGATGGGAGGTCACCTGAGATGCCAGCAGATGCTCACCACAAACCCGCTAACTCCCATCCGTCCATAAGTATCACCGAAATCTCAGAATGAAGAACTTATCGACACCAATGTGATGTAGATAAGCAGACACTTCTTTATTGACGGCCGGGTGCGTGAGCGAGTCCTCTCACGATCAACGCATACCAAGTTTCAAAATCATACACCATATATAGAACTTATTCATGCATATTCATTTAGTATCCATGCATAATCATAATATTTCCCAAAAATCATTAACATACTCTCCTCCCATATTCGATTCTGCGCAGTAAAGGTTAGAAAGGTCCAGAAATGGGTCTGGGGTACGATTTGGGTAGGTGGTATATGAGTTGGTGGTTGTGATCTCCCCCTGCCGGAATTACCTTTTACTAAAGTTCACGGTTTCTTGGCAGGTAACTAAAAGTTGTTCCAGTCGACTCTCCCCAATTCCCATTAATTCTATATTCTGTCATTTCAATACACTTTCTACATACAGAAGACTAGTCAAATACAAAGAAATCTGTAAAATCCCAAATTTGTTACCTAAGTTTTAAACAATGATTCTAGCCCATTCTTCTGGCCTTGGTACAGGGCTGTACAAAGGATTTCATAGCAGCTTTTACTGTGCAACTACAAGTTTCATTAAAATATATTTCTTATTCCAAATGATTTTATAAAATCAAATAAAGTCATTTAATTCTAACTTATTAGCAGATCTGTAACATAAGCATCCATGAAATCAGGGGCTTAATGGGCAAGATCTGTTTATAAAAGCTCCATTTACTGAGATTTGCTCTTGACACTGATCATCCAATGTCTTTGGGAAAGATGGTTGATGCTATTAAATCCATTTTTATCTTTGTTTTTACACTGCACTCAAGTAAAACCCCTCACAAGTGGCATGTTCATGGTGAGCTTCAGTTGAGATCTTGTCTTTGCCAAGATACGGTTTCTTCTTTGTTCCCTAAACCCGTTAATAGCTGTTTATTTTGCAAAAATGATCAGGTATAGACTTTTCCTATAATTTGACAGCCAAACCTGGATGGGGATGCGATCCCTAGATCTTTTGTGACAAATAGAAGAAATAACCGTTTTGTAGAAAGTGAATCGTCAATATTTCATTTCATAGTTGCCATGTACGGTTTTCCCCATTATTTGGAGAAGATTAAAAGAGAAAACTCAATTCATTATTACATTTTAAAATATGCATTGGATTTCTCTGGGTTGTTATTTTAGGTTGGCTTTTCCAGTGCTATTCCTTGGCAAGAATAGGGTCAGGGTTTTTTTTTTCTTTTTTCTTTTTTGTGTGTGTGTGTGTGTGAAAGATTAAAGACTCGTTTAAGCTGTTATCATTGAAAACATGTGTTCTCGCTGTTTCACACTGGGGTTCCTTTTAGAGTGTCATCTGCTGAAATGCTGTCTCTGCTTTCGGCATGTCAGGCATCAAATATCTGTTACTGCTTTCCAGGTGCAGCAGCCAACACGCTGGGATTTGAAAGAAGATCTTGGGCATGTTTTCCATGGAGATGGGAGGATTTCCCAGTGCTTGAAAGAAGTAAAACCAAACAAGCTTGAAGGAAGCAAAAGCCGGTCATGAAGGCAGTTTCTCCTTGGCGTAAAATTGAAGGGTTTGACCAGTTCTATTCAGAAACATCTCTATTCACGTTGGCTGTGCCCCCTCTGAGATCTTGTTGATTTTACAGCAGCTTTGGCATTCCAGGAGAAGCATTTTGGGCCACCTGGCTGAGAGATGAAGCTATGCTGGGAGGTGTTGGGAGCCCGGCTGTGCCCATCCCCTTTCTAGCAGGGCACCGACAAACCTTTGACCATCTGCATCTCCATGCCCGCACGCCTATGTCCAGCCTGCCCACCTCCAGGAGCTAGTAGCCTAAAAATAAATAAATAAATAAATAAATAATAAAAGTGTTTTAAAAAAGGGAATTTAGAGGCTTAGAAATGAAAAAGCAGCAACTAAGACTATCTCTGTACACTTTTGCAGTAACAGGATGAAGTAAGGAGAATGAGAAGTACCTTGCAGTTCTGGCTTTTGCAGGCATCAGCTTGGAGGTGGATTTGCATGACCCACCTCTCAACCCTTCTGTCACCCCTGAGCATGCAGGAGAGGGGTATTTGCAGATGACGAGACCCGGGTTTACTTTGTCCTCACATCCTGCATACCATCCCCCTGCCTCTTGCCACCACCTTTGCTCCAGCTCCTCCGAAGCCCTCCCAAGATAGGCAGGAGGTGAGCGCGGTCCTTCCAGGGGGCTGCAAACAAGCCCCCAGCTGCTCCTGCTTGGCTGTGACCTGCAGGCAGAGGGGAAGGACCGCAGCCAGCCCAGCCTGTGCACAGCAGTATGAATCATACCCTGTGAGCAATGTGACAAACAACTTACCCACGTCTGATCTGCTAATGCATATTTATTCTGTTAACAAGTAATTCATTCCTGAACAGAAAGCTTGGGAGTTGATTTATATCACAGTCAAATCAAGTCTGAGAAAGCTGCTCAATTCACCTATATAAATCATGACAATTTTGGTTTTGCTATGGACTGGAGAGAAAATGGGAGCTGAGCAAACATGGCACTTTGTGACTGTTAATAATTTATAACAGCTAATGAACAGCATGAGCAATGCTTGATTATTATTAAGATTCTCAATAATGCTGATAATTATTTTAGTATTATGGCAGTGATCATTTATAATCATAATGATGATCGATAGGCACCTCGGAGTACCCTCGTCACCCCGAGGATGCAGGTAAGTCGTGTGGTTGAATGGGCATAGCAAAAGGTCGACATTCCTCTTTGCAAGATGCTTTTATTCCTAATTTGCGGTGGGTGCCATGATAAATGCACCTGTGGGTAGAGACTCCTCATCGGCATTGCCCCTGGAGGAGTAAATCGTGTCAGTTATTCCCAGGTTTAGTTGTATTTCCCTAAAACCACCATGTTGTTGGTGTGGGATAAATACAGCAGGGAACACACTCAACTTGAAATATTCTGTGGACTGAAAAACTCAGGCAAAACTCCAAAAATTTGACATATTTTTATGTCTGTCATTTTTTCCTTCTTATTAATTTAGCTCTCCTTTAGAAGGTTATGTATCTCCTGTGACTTTTATATATTTTTCTGCCTCTGTACAAGGGAAAATTATTTTAACTCTAATTTCTATCATTTTAACAAACAGCAAATAAAATGGATGTGGATGTCCTGGGAGGGCGAGATGTTGGGAGCAGGAATGGCACTAAAGGTTTAAACTCCCTTGATTAAGTTTCCCTGCGAGGTTTAAGTGAGCGTGTCCACGTTCAGATTCACGTTAATCTACAGTTTTTCATAGGACACCATGTTTTAAAGCTCTAAATCCACCAAAGGCTTTTTTTGAGCCTTCTGCCTTGCCATGGCTGCCTGGTGACGGTGCTGAATTTAATGTGTTGATGATATATTCAACCCAGTACGCCGTAAATAGTCGCTGAATATTCAGCACAGCCTCGGCTGCCTCCTTGCACCGAGGCCCAAGGCAAGCTCAGATGGTGACATTTTCCTCCATAATCCCTTTACTCTTCTTCCCATGCAGGAGATTTTCAAAAGATGTTAAATGTCACCAAAGGCCCTTCAAGCTTGCAAAACTATTTAAAAATGGTGGGTGAGTTTTTAGGTCTTTTTTTTTTTTTCAAAGGGGGTACAGTGCGTGGTGCCACCACCCTCTGGAGAGAAGAGCCTGGGTTTGGTGGCATCTCTCACAGCATCCTTCCAGAGCAGCAACCTTCCAGAAGGTTGCGAGCACGTCGTGACCTCCCGTCAGGGTGAAGCCCGGGGTGGTGCTCCACTAAGGATCAGGATTTCAGAAAACTGGGTGAGATTATGGCGTGATGAATAAAATACTGCCATTTCAGGTGAGCATGGAAACTAGGCTGAAGCTAACGAAGCTGAAGCTAACGAAGCTGATTGCTTCTGCGTCCTGTAGGCCCCAGCCTCGGGGCGAACCGATGAGATGGAAGAGGGAAAAGACGATGATTTGGTGATGTTGTGTCTGGGGTTTACTTGATTCTTGCACTGAAGGGATGGTTTTAACCAGATAACTCCATTTTCTAGGATAGAAGTGGTCTCCGCATCCCAGTTCCCATGTACAAGGTGAGGCAGCCAAACTGGCATGAGGATAAACCATGAAAAATAGAGCTCTCAGAGATGGTGACCAGAGCGATTTCCATGGGGTTGGAAACCACGGCAGAGCCTGTGGATACAGCACTTAAAGCCCACGCAGCTCCCCTAGCCCAGCCAAAAAACGAGTTTTTAATTAGTGAGGCTTGAGAGCTGCCTGTAGCAGGGGATGCTCCGTCTGTGCTAGGCTGTTATCTTGGGGAGGGGACCTGGAGTTTGAGGTGGGGCATGAGTTTGAAGAGGAGAAGGGTTACAAATGCAAGAGGTAGGAGAAGTAAAGAACAACTTTTCCATTTCTGAAATATTCAAGTTTGGAATGTTTTCCCGGGGTAAGTATGGAAAGGGGCTGAGTTTTGTGTGAACTGGTAATTTAAACCAAAGGCAACATCAGGCTGTGTTATTTGGCTGTTTCCCTTCAGTTTGAAAAACATTTTTAAAACAATGTGAGCAGCTTCCATAGAAAACCAGTATTTTCATTTGAAGGTTATCATAAAAAGAGGTTTTGACCTTTCCAAAGCTTTTTTTATTTTTTTATTATTATTATTATTTTTTTACCAGGAACGCACTGGAAACAGCTCTTTGCAATGACTAATTTTGGTTTGGATGAACAAGAGTCCTCAGACTGGATTAATTTTGCTGAAAAAAAGCCATCCAGCTCTATCCCCCCAGTTGTGGCACAAGAACCCCCCTGCCTGGCATCTCCTGGTGAGCTGGGGGCGAGGAGGGGAAGGGCTCAGCTCTGCAGTCCTCCAGTACAAACCAAAGTCAACTGTTGTGCAAAATGTTATATTCCATCAGGGGTAAACATCAGTTTATTATGCATAGGAAGAGATCACTGCATATATAAGAGAAGATTTTTTTTTATTTCTTTTTTTTTTTTTAGGTTCATCCCAATCAAGTCTCAGTTTTTTAATTGTTTCTCCATGGAGAAGGTTTATTGACCATATTTCTGCATGTGTCTTAATTGTGAGCACAGATGAATGTACTAAGCATAACATTTCAACTGCCTTATATGAGTTCATAACATTTTGCAATAACCCTTGCAGGATTTGTTTAGATGGAACACTTGAAGGACATCTGTTGGTGCCGGAAACAATGATGCAGGGTTTTGGGGGTTTTTTGGTTTTTTTGGGTTTGCTTTTGGTTTTTTTTTAATTGCTATTTTGTCAGAGGAATAGGCATGCTTCTGTCACTTGAAATCAAAATCCTGCTAAGCGCTGACAAAATCTGCTCTGTGTTACCCCCGTTCCTCCTTTCCCTCTCTAATTGGCGGAGTTGCAAGGGAAAGTCTGCTAACATGTATTTTGGAAATTGAGATCAAGGTCTTGATAAGACATATGCACGTCTCTCCAGGGGGTTTATTTAGCCAGTTAGTATTTGTGTTGATAATAGCACCGTGAGTTCTGTTTGATGACAGGTTTGAAAAGGTACATGAATAAGCAACGGCATGAGTACCGAGCTGGCATTTGCGGGAGAAACGTGCTTCATACTCTACAGATCTATGGACAAGAAGTTGTGTGAAGGGCAACTAAAACACAGGACTCAATCAGGTGGTCCACATGTGACTCTCAGTTTTGTCCCCCCCCAAAAAAGCTGAAATTTCTTGTGGGCTTTGCTCCTTCGCAGCAGCCAAGTGCTCAGTGAGGATGCCCAGCCCTGTGTCTGGTAGACCTGTGGGAGGTGAAGGCCACCCCACCACCCCATCAACTGGTGATGGAGATGTGTGGAGCTCCAGCAGGAGCTGCAAACCCTCCTTGCCCTGGGGTGCTCGGGGGTGCTCACCCTCCCTGGGACAGAGGCAGAAGGGGATTGCTGCCATGAGTCCAGAGGGCTACATCTGGCCCCCTACACTTGGATTTCATATCTGCTGTCATCAATTATCATCCATGGGCTTTCCAGGGCTGTTTCATGTTTTACATAAGAAAACAAGAACATTTTCCTTTGGAATAAAAATGTTTCTTCATTTTCTCAGCTCCCTCCCCCCATCCTTCCCTCCCTCCCTCCCTCTCTACTTACAGTAATAAATGGGGATAAATAATTACACCTTTAACAGCACAGGGGTATTTTTGCTGTATTTTTTCTTCATTTGCAAAGCATGACTCTACAGTTTCAGCCAGTGTTTTTTATATGCGATCCGAAAGCAAAAAACAGCGAGGGAGTGATGTCTCCATGGAGCAACCTACACCAGCTGCCTCCCAAGGTGGCAGCAAACACCTCTTTATTTAAACCGAGGGAAAAAAAAAAAAAAGCAACCCTATGGATGCCTACATCTCAGCCTGACCCTCTCGCTCATCATTTAGGAGAATCTTCTTATTTTGCATCCCCCGGTGACAAGGTGAGGGCAGGCAGAAGGCTGGGGGTGCTCCTGCTCCCTGGGGAAGGATGGCTGATGTGGCAGGGCAGACTCGCCCCAAAAACCTGTGGAATTTCAGGTCTCGTCTTTTCTGTGTGACCTCAGGCAAATCACTCGGTATCCCCAGGACCCATTTTCTCATCAGTAAAATGAAGATAATAGAATCACAGAAGGGTTTCGATCAGGAGGGCCCTTTAAAGTCCCTCTTGTCCAACGCCCCAGCAATGAGCAGGGGCATCTTCAGCTGGATCAGGTAGCTCAGAGCCCCGTCCAACCTGACTTTAATCACCTTTTCTTAACCTCCCTAGGATATGAAGATGGATATACTGACGCCTGTGAGGTAATTAGCTGTTGTGGCATTGGATCATCTAGCGATTCAAATGAATCTTACAGGAGAGATTAGACATCGCAACATCTGTTTCCTCTGCTCTGAACCAAAGTAGGAAAACATTTGCTTTTTGCAGGGAGAACTTCTGCCCAGGGTGACCTTGGTGCAAGTCTTCTGGCTGAATTTTGACTCCTAATGGTTTGCAAAAATAACCAGCAAGGAAACCTTAACACATTTCTCCAGGCTGTTAATTGGAAAAATCTATCTGAGATAACGTAGGTGCTCCTCTTGGCTTGCTCTGCATATTTTGGTTCATTTTAATTCAAGTAACGAACAGCGCAGGAGCTGGTCCTACCTTCGCAGCACAGCTGTGACAGCTGGAAGTGAGTCTATATTTTGCTTTTGTGGTTTTTTTGTGTGTCTGTAACAGCCTAAAAAAGTGATGCCTTTGCCTTGTATCCCTTTGCGTTTGGGCAGTGCACAGGATGGGGGTCACCGCCGCGGGCTGACCAGGCTGCCGCAGCATAGCAGCCAGCTGCCTCTGCCCCATCCCAGTTTCCCAGTTCCCTTTTGCAAAGGAGGTACCAGGGAACATCAAAGAGGAAATTTGGGGACAGGCTTTTTAGTGGGACCCGTAGTGACAGGACAAGGGGGAATGGTTGTAAATGCAAAGAGCACGGATTCAGACCAGATAGAAGGAAGAAATTGTTGAGGATGAGGATGGTGAGACACTGGCACAGGTTGCCCAGAGAGGTGGTACATGCCCCATCCCTGGCAACATCCAAGGCCAGGCTGGACGGGGCTCTGAGCAACCTGATCCAGCTGAACATGTCCCTGCCCATGGCAGGGGGTTGAACTAGAGGGACTTTTAAGGTCCCTTCCCACCCAAACCATTCTGTGATTCTATGAAATTCAGCTGGTTGGTTCAGAAACCCTCCTGAAACACCAAATCTTTTTTGCTCTTTGCCCCTGTGGTACCATCCAGCGATGTTAAAACTGAGGCACCGTCCCCTCCTGTGGACCTACCAGCAACCTCACTGTAATACAAGGACTTGTGAGGTGGGTGGCACAATATTGTTGGCAGAAAACAAAATATTTAGCATAAGTTTTGATGAGCCCTGGCACTGTTACCGCAGTGGTAAATTTTTTTCCCTGTAGAGATTGCAGGTCTGTTTGCCAGGTGCTGTTCAGAATATTACTTTGAAAGTACTTCGTGACTTTTCCCTAGCACATCATTCAGGAATTAGAAAACCCTGAATCATCTTTTTATTAAGTTTATATACTGGCCCAGCGTGAATTCAAACTGAATGTTGAAAAGTTTGCCAGCCAACGAAATCAAATCAATTAAGCCCACAAGATTTACAATGCGGGTCTCTGGGAGTTTTGGGGCTGGAGCCACTGGCCTTTTGCCAAGGACACAAAAGGGAAATCATTTTTTTACCTTGGTTATTTCAACGTGCAGGTGGAAAAGTGTGTCACCAGAGTGAAGTGACAATTTTTTTTATATATATATATATATATACATACTTTTTTTTGGGGGGTTGAAATTATACAGGAGGTGAAGGTATCTTGGCTAAAATCACATGTACCACCCTTGGCATCTCTGATAATGTCAGAAAAATTGGGGCAATGATGTCTGCCTTCGAAAAGGCATGGGGTTACGTGCAGCATTGTGCATGGGAACATTGGGAAGGGTCCTTTGAACAACTTCATAAATCCTAAAGCTCTGCCCCCTCCACCCACCCTCCCTGCAGCAATGCCAGCCACGAGCATCCCCACCACCTGCACAAGAGGCTGAGTTTTCCTAACAGCGATCCAGATGTTGGTCAGCAGACTATCTGGTATCAGATGTGTATAGAAAATAACCTGAAAAAATAGAAGGGTGGTTAATTAATCATTTCATTATAACCAACAACCAGTAAGTCCATGCACAGTTGAACTTCTCTTTCCATGAGTGACCAAATTTGAATCAGATTTGAATGGTACTGGGAGGACACAAAGTTACTTCATAAAAGAAGTTTGTAGGCTTGTTAAATGATGAGTTTTAATGGAAAATAGCTGGTTGAAACATTATGGAAAAGCATTTAATGGGGCAAGATGCACACCTTATTACCTCTGAACATATCTACATCTCTGTTAAACTGACCTGGGCTGACCTGTGAGCTGGCTGTGTGAGGAGGGGGAATTGCCTTTTTTTCCCCCTGAATGGTAACTTTTGAGCAGGTTTTTACATGACAGCCTTCCTTTTCTACCTCTCTAATATTTCTATTATCATCTTTTTTTTTTTTTCCCCCTACACACAAATCACCTCTGGTTGAAAACCAGTTTTCCTTATTTTCATTGATCTGCCACATGAATCTAAAATTACCTAAAGCTTTTCCCATCACTCCTTCACATCCTGATGTGGTTTGACCGCTCTCCCAAGAGACACTTTTCATATCTGTACTTGCTGTGTTTTCAGTCCTTTTTTTTAATTTTTTTTTTAAAAAAAGCATCTTAAAATAGTTCTTGTTTCCCTTTGCAGTTTATCAATTACAATATGGCAATTTCCAGGCCCAATCTTGACAAAACTTTTGTGATATAAGGCTGATCATTAAGAAAAATCACTTCCTCTCCAGTGGCTACACCTCCTCGCGTAGGACCTGGGTGACACTCGTGTTTGTTGCCAGCAAGAAATAATCAGAGACCTACTGAGCTGGGATAAAAGGAAGCTTTTAGTGAGCAAATATGGGCTTGTAGGAATGAAAAAAAAATACAGATAATACAGGTGCTACATCTTGTGGGATGTTGCTAAAGCTGTCGGTGGGTTTGGTACTCTGGATGCGCTTCTTTATTGTTGCCTTTGTGCGTGCTGCGCAACACTGGCATGGGCTCCGTCGAGCCCTCGCCCCATTCAATGATGGCTCTGTCAAAGTGCTATTAGAGGAAGGGTTTCACATCTCTGCTGTGTTGCAAATGGATCGTGAGACAAATTCCATCTGCGCAAAAGAGGCTGATGAAATATGTAGGCAATGCTCCCGGGGAAAGCGGTGCCTGAGGGATGCGTGGGGAGAAGCAGGTTGCAGCGGCAACACGAAGGCAGCAAGGAATGGGGTGAAGATGCAGCAAGGGAGAGAGGGGAATCGGCAATACCAAAGCAAAGTTAAAGAGCAGCTAATTTGTCTGATGAATGAGAAAGAAGGGAATTAAAGTCATAAACTGGGGAGGGCAAAAGCACCTCCAAATAAATAAAACAGGTAGCCATGTGGAAATGAAGAGCCTGTGGCATTTATTGTGGGGTTTATGGGTGCTCGGTTCCATGCTGGGAGCCTGTAATGGGATGGGAGTTTTAGGTTGGATATAAGGAAAAATGTCTTCACCACAAGGGTGGCCAAGCCCTGGCACAGGCTGCCCATCGAGGGGGTAGAGTCACGACCCCCAGAGGGATTTAAAAGACATGTAGATGCGGCACTTAGAGCCATGGGTTAGCGGTGAGCTTGGCGGTGCTGGGTTAATGGTTGGACCAGATGATCTCAAAGGTCTTTTCCAACCTAAATGATTCTATGATTCTAAGAAGAGCTGGTAATTCCCTGCAGGATGAGGGAGGGTGGGTGTATTCAGGAGTGTAAGAGGTTGTTAAGAACTCGTTATGACATTTGAGGAAAGCAGGAGCCCTGGCTCTCATTAGCAGTAAGGCCGTTTTGCCCAGTGAGCAAGCTGAAGGGCTTCACAATACACTGATGTGGATGCTTGTGGATGCTTAAGGATGCTTAAAAGCCTCTTCACTGTTTCAGCATGGTGGAGCGCAGCCTGAGCTCCAGAGACAATAAATCCATGTGGGCCAGATCCGCAGCTGGCACTCATCACTTGGCACTGCCAAGCTCATCTGCACCCACAAGCACCCAAACTTTCTCCAGGGGGATGCAGGAGCGATGGGGGGTTGCAGTAACAAGCACAGTGCTCACCTGAGCCAGGCATGGCTGCTGCTGCAATGTGCAATAAAAAAAAAAAAGAAAAAATCAAAGTACAATGAAGAAAAGAATAGCCACAGGTCTTTATGGGGAATGGCAATAAATAAAAAGGCAAGAAGCGACAATCAACGCCTTGGTGACCTGTGGGAGGTGGCACAGACATCATGCAGGGTGGTATCCACAGCTGTGATGACGGAGCAGCCCTGGATGAAGCCCTGGATGGTGCGATACATGGGACAGGATGGAGAGGGGCTCTGGTGTGTGGCACTGCAGCATCTTTGGCTTAAAATCCATGGGGTGCTGGGGGTAAAATTCTTGCTCGCTTGCCTACTGAGGACAGCCCTGGCGCTCAGCAGGACTCAGGCTCTATTTAACTTCATCCACAGCAGCCACAAAGGATGAAACGTTGCAAAGAAAGCCGTGAAACTGCTATGTGCCTGCAAGCATGTCAATAGGGGAACGGCTCTGTTCAGCAGATTACTGGGTTCCACAAACTGTATGTTTTGGGGTAGTTTTATAACCCAGTGTGAGCCTGCCCTGAGTTGCCCAGGGGAAACAACAACATTTTGGGGGTACACAAGAGGCGAAGCATCGGTGTGGCATGTAAGGCATAGGCAGCTGCAGGGGGGGGAAGTGGATATTCCAGAAAGGCTGTGTGAATTGCGCCTGGTATATATGGAAAAAGAGTAAGGTCACATCCCCGGGCTTCAGGCTTCAATTTGATTGCGGAGAGGAAGGTGCTAGGAAGAAAAAAGTTAAAAGCCTGCTTGTAACAGAGCAAAACAGACAGTAAAAGCCTGGAAAGTCAGCATTGTTCTTTGAGCTGTGATAAATAATGTCCCTCAGACTGTGAAGAAGGGATTGAAAAAAACAGGAAAGCCTTCAGCGTGGATTTTAATAGCACAGCTGGGTGTGCTGGGGTATAGCAAGGCACCACATCTTTAGCTTTTGTTCAAGTCCATGGACTTGGAGGTGCTGGGGGCTTCCCTTTGCAGGGCTGAGCTCTGGATACACCTGTTTTTTTTCACAGAATAAACAATGTGGGAGCTGGGACTTAGAAGCAGCATAAATTGGTCCCAAACCAAACCCATGCCCGCTCTGCCAACATGATGCTGCGAAGGCTTCGAAGCCAAGCACCCCCATATCACACTGTGACACTGTGAAGGTGCCCCAGGGGACAGAATTATTATTATTTTCCCTTTGGGCTTTTCTCCAAAACTCATCCCAGTCGAGTTTTTCTCCAGCATTACTTACCTGCAAGGTACCACGATGGAGTGGGAGGTCCTTCCATGGAGAGGGACTTTGGAAGATGCTGCCACAGGGAGGACCTGCCTGTCCCTAACCATGCCTAAAACAGGGCCGTCATGACACTGACCTGGGCAGGAAGCCTGCCAGAGAGCCAGAAACCATCGCGTCATTAAATATCACATTAAAACCTTAGGGAAAAGGCAGACAAACTGTTATTGTACAGACTATTTATCCTGAATTTCCCAGTCTGCTAGCAAATCCATGTGTTTCAGATATCCTGCCCTGTGCCACCCGGTCAACCTTGTTCATCAAGGAGACCTTCAGACTCCGTGGGTGAGACACAGGAGACAAACCCAAGATATTCGATACATATATACATGTATATTTATTTATATATACACACACGTTCCCACAGTTGCTTTCTGCAGAATCCAATTTTACTTCGGAGTTTTCTGATCTGTTTGCCTAGAAGAAAGGGTCCCTCCTGGAGAAGCTGGGGTGGTTCCCTGCCTCCATGCCCCGCAGGCAGGGGTGCGCTGTTGGCTCTGCTTGCACACGTGGGGGATGCTTGGAAAGGATCCCCCAGCCCTGCACCAAATGCTGGCAGGAGTGATGGAGGGGTGGCAGGGAGCCCTGTGGCCACGTTGGGAAGGTGTCTGCTGCTCCACTCCAGCCCTGGTCTTGGTGGCTGTTTGATTTTTTGCTCAAGCATTTGTTGCCAATGCAAAGCAGAATTCACTTTATGCACAAAGGACCCAGGTTTTGCAGCTCTGGCTGTTTTGTTGGGGGGGGGGGGGGGGTTGGGTTGTTTGGTTTTTTTTTTTGTGCCTTTGTTTCTTGTTTTGACAGGGACTGGGATTTGGTTTGCTCGTCTCATTCTCCTCTCTTCCCCACCCTAATAAACGAGTGACCTGGAAAGAAACTGGCTCAGGCATTAGGTTGGGCACTGACAAACTTCACATCACTTCTAACCCTTTTTCCCAGTAAAGGCCAAAGTAGCAGAGGCTCCCAAAAATTAAAAATGGTACAGGGGTATTCAGTGGTCCAGCCTTAATGCTGATGGACCTGTCAAGGGAGATGTAAGACAGGTGTGCAAAGCCCTGGCAGCAAATTAAGTTCCCACCACAGCTCGTTTACCAGGGCAGGGCCACAAATTGCAGCAGCTGTAGGAAATCCAGCCAGATGGATGCTCCCTCCAGCTGAAAGCTCTTTCCTGTTCCAGGCTCCGTATATGTTTTCCCAGCTGTTCTGTATGTGTTTTGTTGTTTGCTGAGGTTGCTTGCACTATCTCTTTGAACTTATGGTACCCTAGATGAGAAGCTCCTGGTCCATACTAGCTCCAGTGCATCCCAGGATGGAGGGTTTTTAACTCAAGATGAAGTGAAGTTGTTGGACAAGCAGGTATCTCTAATGCAAATATTAAGTGGGACCACACTTGTTGTATATTGTGCTGTAAGAAATATCTTTTATATTGTACTTACATTTGCTCACTGTAGATTATTGTTCAGCTTGGTTGAAGAGACTGCTTCCTGCGGTGTTATTTACTACTCCAGGCTCTTGTGTAGTAATGAGTCCTTATTCCTGAGTTATGCAGGGATACAGAGTGGGTCTGGCTCAGGTGGAGAAGCAGGAGAGAGCTCTGAGGGATCTAAATGTGTGGGAGAAACCAGAGGGAGTGCCTAATTCAAATAGCCTTTCTCTTCTGATAGTCTCAAATGAATCTTTGTTTTGGGAGCGATTGAGAGATAGCTCTGTTTAGGAAAAGAATAGGGCTTGCTCTAAAGGACTCATTGTCAAAGAAATGCCAAAAAACCTTATGGTCTTGAGCCAGGCTATGCAGGTATTGAATGAAGAGTGTCAATATATGGTTTTCTGTTTATAGCTCTAGTGAAAGAGGCTTTTCAGGCAGAGTATGATTTGTACCAGCTCCTATCCACAATTGATCTCAAAAGAACCAATTTAATGCAGGATCAATTTATTTTAGGAGAGTGCTAACAGACCTTTGAAAGGGTCAGCAGTGAAGCCAAACAGTTTTTCAATATCTATGGTTTTAAAGAAAAGGTGCTCTCTTAGCTGTGCTTTCCAAAAATGGTGTAAGGCAAATACTAGACACTTATACTCCAGCCTCACTCTGTTAAAGAACACATTAGAGCTATACAGCTTTTACACAATTGTAATTAATCTCTTTCCATCTGTTTTCAAGGGTCTGGCAATTCAGGCTTACACTAATTGCACTTCATGTGCTTTGCTGTAATAGGATAATCGTGGTCTTTGGCTACTGGTAGTCAAACGTGAGATTTATTTTTGGTGATCAATAGCAAATGTAATATAAAAATTGCTCAAGAGACCAATAAATAAATACTTCTCCTTTGGGAGTGAAGGAAAAACTAACGTCCAAGCAAGAGAAAGTAATTTCTCAGTGGATGAGCTGAGTTTCCTGATAAATGCATTCAAACTCGCACACCAGGTTTGGAAAAATGAAGCTGCTGGCTGTGCAGAGCTTCAAAAGCCATGGTTGCCTATGTACTCTGGTAGGCGAGGGGGAACGGTAGCCCTGTACCCACCCCAGAGCTGCTTGGGACTGATTGCCTTGCATGACCTTCTATAATTGTGAATTTTATAATTATGAATTGTCATGTGTGTCTGGGTGGAAGGATGAAGTCTCCTGCCATCGCTCCTGTGTGCCACCCCATCGCTGCAAAATGGACGCCTTTGGCCTGGGAAAAACATTGAAATGCAATTTTTAGATGCATTTCCTGGATGTCTCTGCTAAAGGCACCCAGAGTAACCCATGTGGGCCGTGTTTGGGACACGAAAGGAAGGATTTGTGTGGCCAGCTGTGGGTGTGCAGCAAAAGCTCCCTCTGCTGCTCCAGCCCTGCCAGCACAGGGTAGCATCTTCCAATTCCCATGTAGAAGCACTAAGTCGGCACTGAGCAGGTCTCAGCATCCCACTGCCTGTGCTGGGGACGGCGTGCTGTGTCCCCTTTCCTTACCCCCTTGTGCCTGCTGAGGGAAAAAGCCAGGCAGCCCTCTGCAAATGCAGTGGAGCCAGCACACTGTGCTCGGTCCTGAGCTGATCAATACTCTTCCTAATAGGCTCTTCATCTTCCCCTCGCTGCTGCCTGATAAAGGGTGCCAATATTTTTCCACCAGGCTACCTCCGTGCTGTTTATTAACCACAGCGCTTGGCATGTACCTGCCTTTGGCCTCTTGGTCTGTGGGCATCCCCCCCTCCTTTAATTAACACAGAATAAATATTTAGATAGCAGGATAAGAATATTATTCCATGTAATTAGTGTTTTCTTATGTGTCTGTTAAATGAAATATTAAAACCTTCATTGTCCTTATTTACTTATAAAATTGTTGGTGACTAATGGCCTTCCTTCATGTGCATATCTAATCTGGGAGAGGTATAAGAAACATTTCTGAAATAGTATGAAGTCATATATCAGTAGCATACACTGTGCTCATTTTGGTGCTAGGGGAGATTTTTGTGGTTACATATTATGGGCCAGCAACTTCCAGGCTAAATCTAATTTTTGAGAAGTCTCAGTAGGAATTTTGACTCTCCTACCAATGCCAGATGTGGTTATTTTGTGCTGGGGCTTGTAGGAAGGGCAAAAATTTGTGTGCAGAGACCTGTTTCCATCTAGGAAATTCCATTCACCAGAACCCATCAATGAGTCAGGATGTGTTCATGTTCACCACCTCCCTGCAGCTCCTGGGATGATGCTTCTGCATCTCCAAGGTGCAGGAACCCCTTTGGTACCTGGAGCTTGGGGTCAATGGAGTGTGGAAAATATGTGGGGTTCCCCTGGGGAGCAAGTTGCTTAAAGCATGGAAAAATCTGTTGTTTTATAGAAGTTTGAGGGGTTGCTACTATATTGATGCCAAGCAAGGCATTGAGCAAAGCCCTGGTAATAATCTTGCCTGTTGTGATGCCAGCTCGTGGAACTCCTTACTGTGACCACTAGATAAATACTTGGCTTACCACTGAGCTTTCGGCAACGTTAATTTACAAACATATTGAAGTAAGTGTTGTTAGTATCTTTGTATACCATAAAACTTCTGTAAGAGTTGCTTCCTGAGCAGTTCAGCTTAGTCATTTCAATGACTCAACCATAGCAATATATTCAGGTATTAATACAAAACAGGTTAGTTATTCACCACGGATGTTTGAGTGGCCACTAACCAACTTCCCTGGAACAATGTGGAAGGTGTAAATGGCTTAGCAGCCTCTGCACTCTGCAAGCAACATAATGGAGATGAATGAAGCCATAAGGTGGTTTTTTACATCTTTCTGTAATTTTTCTTTCTTTTCATTACTGTATCTTGGAACAGAATTGCACTTTTTTCTCTTCCCCCTCAGAGTCTTGTGTTTGCTTATTATGTGGCAGAAAGCTTTCTCTGGTAAATGCCAAAAAGCTCCTTTGTGCTAATGGGGATCTGAGTCTGGCTGAAGATGGTGAGATGAATGTCTAAGGAAAAGATGTTGGAGAGGCTGTTCAAAGAATCTCACAAGGCATTGCATGCTGTTCTCAGTGAGATGAAGACCTGTTGGAGAGATCTTGTAGTTATCTTTCCCTACCTGTTCCACCCTTCCCACCCACCGCTGAAGGGGTCTGTGGCAGAACTGCCTGAACGCTGGGGGTTTTGGGGATGTGCAAGGCTGACGGCAAAGCAGAAAGCGCTTCTCCTGGAGAACTGAAACCAGATTTGGGTTTAACCAGATGAATAATGAACAACTACAAACAAACCAAACAACCAGGTGGTTTAATTACAACAGCTAAAAACTGAGGTGTTTCAGTTTTTACTCTGGTCTGTTTTCAAAAATGCTTCCAGTTCTCATCCATTTGTATTTAATAAGGTTAAAGAAAGGATAATCCCCTTATAAAAAGACCTAGACCTCTTGTTTTCTCTTGGGGGAACATCTTGTTCAACCGCAAAAAAGGAAAGGGAAGGTTTTAAAGGATTTTCTATTGTTACTTTGGAGAGAGCAGCAGTTTTCTCATGTCAGGTTAATCCCAAACTATATTTATTCTGACATTTTTGCCTTGGCAGAGCTGTAACCGTGATTATTCAGTGTTGCAGAATGGCTGTGTGATCATGGCCATGACTCCCTTGAAGATCTTTGTGAAACAAAGTTAGCGTAAGTTAGCTGAAGCAGGCCTTGCAGCTATGCTGAGGCATGCTGATAAGGAAGCTGAGAAAAACACTGACCTTGTGCCTAATGTTGTAAATAACTTTGAGGAATTCGCGTAGACAAGAGAGGAAAAAAAATAAAATGTAGCTAGCTATCCGCAGAAACCGCAAGTAGGAGGATGTATGAAAATGTAACCCTTTAGAGCTTAGCCAATCAGCAGATGACTAGTAGGCATAATTAACTGGAACTGTATATAAGACATAATTGCGCCATAATAAATTGAAGCTTGCTTTATCACTCAATATGA
The DNA here is from genome assembly GCF_015220075.1 of Falco rusticolus. Classification (NCBI taxonomy): domain Eukaryota; kingdom Metazoa; phylum Chordata; class Aves; order Falconiformes; family Falconidae; genus Falco; species Falco rusticolus. The sequence continues at coordinate 8,122,532 of NC_051209.1, read as the reverse complement.
GTCGGCTGCTTGCTTTCCCTCGCTCGTTGCAATTCAGACAGCTTTGTTTGCAGTATGAGTTCCAAAAATCTCTTAATTTCATTTAGTTCTTAATGGTTTCAGAAGCCTTTCCTCTAGGGAATGAGGAAGAGAGGATGGGTGTGTGCAAGCTGGAAAAAAATTGGGAAGCCTACAAAAAGCTGTGGGGTAGAAGGAAGTGTTCAGATGCAGGAGACAGCATAAAGCGGCCTGTAATTCTGGTGCATGTAATAAAAGGAAGGAGGAAAGTAGCAGAGTGTAAAAGAATTGGTATCAGAGGGAGTGGAGCAAATGAGACTTGGAGTTTGACGAGGAGCGCAGAACATGGCTGGGCCAGCTGATGAGGGCATGATGCTGCACACAGTCAGGGGAGGCAGCACAAGGGTGAGGGGAGGTGTAAAGGAAGGGTAGGGCTGGGCAGAAGATGCCTCTTCATGGCATGGCTCAAGAGCTGAACAGAAGTTTGTCAATGGTGGGGGAAAAAAATATGAGAGATGCCGTAGATGATTTGGTTCCTGTATCCTGGTGGCTGTTGCTCAGCTCCTTTCGAGATGCCTTGAAACTTTATAGCTTTTCTTAGGTCAGTCCATGAGTTTTCTTCTGCAGGTAAGTGCAGTCCTGGAGCAAGGCATGAGGGCTGCTTTCCTCCCCTGGGAGACTGAGGCAGGGTGGTCCCAAGCCATTTATTCCTTGTCCTCTGCCTGGTCTCTGCTGGCTGTGTGGGCTGTGCTGTCAAGGGAGCAGAAGCTGTGAGCCATGAGCATCTCTATCTCTCCAAGTTGATTATCCTGTGGCAGAAAGGGAGTAATCTATGAAGATGGCTCTATAAACACATTTTTGCTAAAGTAATGTGACTGGCAAATCAATGGTAAAAGCAATTATTTTATTCAATAAGTTCATTGTGCTGCCAGGGGTCTGGCTATACTTTATATGGCTTAAATGAGGTTCCTTGCTAAAGGAGACTCTTGGAGAGCTTTAATTTTATCCAGCCTCTGATTCATTAGCACCAGTGTCCCTCCTTGCGATTCTATGTCCCAGATAGAGCTGGCCACCCTTATTTGCATCCTCTGTGGGCTGGCAGTGCTCAGCACAAGGAGTGGAAAGGTGGCCCTCGCATCTCAGCTAATGGTGAAAGAACCTTTTTTTAGGGGATTTTTTTTCTGCTCACCAGGTATGGAGAGGCCCTTGTGAGTCATCTGTAGGTGGTTCACCCAAACAGGCACTGCTGGAGGAAATGATTCACCATGGCACCAGATGGCTGATGTTGGCTGGGTCTGATAAGGGGAGTGAAACACCAGAGCATTGCAGTCTCCAACAATAACCACCATCCCTGGGGTTATCTTGGAGGCAATGTATTTTCATTTTTTCCATGATTCACACACAGCGGGATAGCTGATGAGCTGGGCACAAAGTGTGCCAAGAAGGTTTTCTTTGTCATCTTGATGGGTGGTCTTGGAGCTGGTGTTTTGAGACGTATGCTAGCCTCTGAAATGTGGCTTTTTTTTCTTATTCTTTTCCTCCTCAGTCAGGTCAAAAATGCTTCTGGCCACACAGGTGCTGTGATGCTGGCAGCCACTGGGGCTGCTCTCCCTGCTGTGGACTGTGTGGCTCCTGCTGAAAATAGCCAGCCAAGGGCAGAATGGGGAGATGCAGTGCCCGTGCTCCTGCCTGCTTCATCCCCCTGTGACCAACCCCAAGGTTAAGCAAAGAACAGCCATCCCAGTGCAGCTGTGTCCCAAGCTCATCCATCCACGGTGCCTCCCTGTGTGTTTGTTAATTCCAACTCATTAGCATTGAACTGATACTCAAAGGAGTCTTGTGAGGGCTGTAATCAGCTTCAATGTGACTTGCTTGAAGCTGGAGCTCTTATTGCTGTCTCTGTTGGGTAGTGGATGTGACCCAACTGTTTTATCAAATCTCACGATGGGGGGGGGGGGGGGGAGTGAGCAGCCTTGCCTGTGCTGTTTGCAGTAGACATGAAAATCCTTTATCTGATAACATGATATTGTGGAATATTAGGAAATAAGTTTATCTTCAACTGGTGTTGTTCAAAGCCTTGGGGAAACAGGCAGAGATGAAGGCTTCTATCTTGTTTGGTGCAGACCCCCAGGTAAATTAGGATTATATGGTGTGTAAATGCATGCCATCTGGTTTGGAGGGATTAGGACCATGTTCAGCTTGTTGGGCCAGTGTCCCTCGGTTCTTTTTATGAGTGGCTGATGGTAGTAGTTGAAAATAAATGTGGAGATAAACATTGGTCAAAGGATTTGTAGGCAGGCTGCTGTTCATTTGAGCATGTTTGGATGCCTTAGTACATTAAATGAAAAATACATGGCCAAAAAAATGTAGATTCTTCTATAAGCCACCTTTTTTTTTTTTTTAACACTGCTCTGGACACAAGGTGACACTTCAGATAAGCCCTGGGCAATGCTTGCCCTTTCTAACCAAAGGAACAGCACTTGGTCTGGCTTTCTCTGGGCTTTCTGCTTTTTTTTTTTTTCCCCAGTTCAGCTTTTTATATGACACATCTTGGTTGAAAGCTTAATTTGCTGACTTTTTTCAAAGACTTTGCCCATCATCTGCTACTGGGTGCCACAACCCCCCCCCCCACACACAGGGTGGCTTCCCTTCATGGTTACAGAAGTTGATCTAACTTCTTTCAAGATACCTGTAGCTTTCCTCTATATATAGTTAGGTTAAGAAAAACCACTGTTGCAGATGAGCTCTCAGGCAGTGCTCAGTGGTGACACCTTTCTTCAACCTGATACCTACTTATTACAGGTGATCCTGGGATACTGAAACCAATGTTTTTTGTGTAGATAATAAATCAACAGCTCTGTGCAAATAACCTGGTAAGTGGCTTTGCACAGCCTGACTGAGGCTGGGTTGTGTACATCCTCCCTCCTGCAGTGTTTATCAGTTCCTGTGTGTTTGCATTAGAGAAAAGTCGTCTTTTAGAAAAAGGACTTTAATCCAGAACTTGGATTTAGAGCTGGATTCAGTTTCTGGCACATATCTGTCATTTCAGTTAAGTGGTTACATGGAGAGCAGTTCAGAGAGCTGCTGTGCTCCTGGTATTATTAATGGAACTAAGTGGCTTGAATCATTTGATGGGACCACATTGACAGGGCAACAAGGTGCTTATTTCATGATCATAAATCTGGTATCTAAAATGATGTGAATACCTTCATCAGAGCTTTATGCAGTAAGAGGATTTCTGCCTTCTGAAATTCAGCACCACAAATAAAATGTACTTTTGAACCTGCTGCAGGAGAAGATACTGGGACATGTGAGCTGGGACTGGGTAGGTCTTTATGGCTGGAGAAATAAGTCAAATTACTGGTGCTGCAAACTCCATCCTGAGGTTACTTTCTTGGCTATGTGGTTGCTGTTAGGAGCTTCTTCCTGAGCCTTCTCAGCTTTGGTTCCCTTATTTTGATGCTACATCAGTCTCTTTCTATTTTATATTCACAGGCACCAGCATTTTTTGGACCAGCCTGAGCTCTTCTCTTCCCTGGTCCTTAGAGAGGGTTCCAAACCTTTCAGCTTTTGCCATTGCTAAGCTCAACAAGTTAGACTTATAGAGTTTCCTTTTGCATGATAAAGTAGGCTTTTTTTGCCTCCTTTTGTAAACCTGGGAAGCCTTCTCCGCACCTGCACAGGTTTGCATTAATCTCTTGTGGTCACAGGGGACCCGAATTGTGTGCTATTCCAGAGATCTCCTTCATGCCTTGTTCAGTGAAAGGCATTAATGCATTCCTGTCTCTGGGGGAAGGAGGTGGTGAATCCTGGAATTGCATTGGTTTTAGTTTTGTTTTTTTTTGAAGGCCTCGGTGAATTAATTGGGCTGGTAATTTTGCAAAGCAACAACAAAATGAACTGAGCTGGCACAGCAAAAAGGACCTTATTTACAAGCCACAGTTGTTCTTCTGCATTGCTGGGCTCCTTTTCTGATCTGCACTTCAAGTGCAGCACTTAGGGACCAGCAATTGTCACCTCAAAAGCTGTTGTGGCTTTGAGGAGCTGTGATTGCACCCTGGTAGCATGGGTGCATGGTGCTGGCAATGGTGCCAGTGAGTGGCTGCAAACAGCAGGAGGATACCCAGCTGTGGATGCTATGGGGGGGTGAGGAGGGGAGAAGTCAGAGCTGGGAACATAGACCTGCTCCAGAGATTGGGAATAGCTAAGAAATTAGTGTCAACCTGCCCTCTGGCATGGGTGCAGGGAAGCAAGGAACCCCTGGCTTGGTCCTGCCTGTACTGGAAGAAACCAGGCTGTGTCACAGAGATTGTGATGGGCATCGCTGGTAGCGTCCCGTGGACAGGAACGGAGGGTTTTTCCCATGCACTTAGGAATTAACAGCAGCAAAAGCAATTCTTCTTCCCTGCCACAGGGGTGAATGTGCACACCCCATTCATGCAGGCAGACCATGATGCTCCTGCACTGGGCAGCTGTGCTTGTTGACAGGTTATAATCAATTCTATCAAACCTTTGAAGTAACTCAATTCCCCAAAGCAGTGCAACTTGAGTTCATAATCAATTCTTCTAACCCAATAATTGGAGGGCAAATTATTAGAAAGTGACAAGAAGGGATGTAGCTGGGGGGGGAAAATGGTTCTGCCTTGTACACTCGCCTCTCTGGAGGTGATAAAGGCTTAGCGGCTGTAATTGATCACAGCACGTATGTTGTTGCACAATGACCAGGAAAGCGCTGGCAGAAATGGCTCTCCTCCTGAGAATGTTTCATTTCATTGTGAACAGTAAAAAATATATTGACTCAACACAACTGGTCTTGCTGATGGGAGGGGTGGGCTGTGATGCCCCAGGCTTCCTTTGCCACCAGCAATGGGTCAAGGGCAGGTTCCCAGCAGGTAACAGAGCAGCAGTTCTACCCTACAGGGATATCAATCACACCCATCAACGGGTGAAAAATGCTCAACTACTTTTGTTCTGAGGTTCATATAGATCAGGGGTCCTCAAACTTTTTAAACAGGGGGCTGGCACATGGATGAAGTGGCAGGAGGTCATCTGTGGCTGCTTGGTTCCCCCAACCCCTGGTGGGGGTGGGAGAGGGGGGGTTCTGTAAATACCAGGGGCTGGATTGAGGACCCTGGGGGGCTGTATCTGGCCTGTGGGCTGTAGTTTAAGGACCCCTGATATAGATCATGATGGTATTGTTACCGAAATCTCGGAATGAAGAACTTATCGACACCAATGTGATGTAGATAAGCAGACACTTCTTTATTGACAGCCGGGTGCATGAGTGAGTCCTCTCACGATCAACACACACCAAGCGTCAAAATCAGACACCATATATAGAACTTATTCATACATATTCATTAAATATTCGTGCACAATCATAATATTTCCCATAAATCATTAACATATTCTCCTCCCATATCCGATTCTGTGCAATAGAGCTTAGAAAGGTCCAGAAATGGGTCTGGGGTACGATTTGGGTAGGTGGTATATGAGTCAGTGGTCGCGATCTCCCCCTGCCGGAATATACCTTTTACTAAAGTTCACGGTTTCTTGGCAGGCAACTACAAGCTGTTCCAGTCAACTCTTCCCAATTTCCATTAATCTCGTATTCTGACATTTCAATACACTTTCTACATACAGAAGACTGGTCAGATACAAAGAAACCTTTCAAACCCTAAATTATTACTTAAGTTTTAACAATGATTCCAGCCCATTCTTCTGGCCTTAGTACAAGATGTACAGAGGGTCTCATAACAGCTTTTACTAAATAATCATAAGTTTCTTCAAAATATATTTTTATCCTTCTATATTTCTATTCTATAAAATAACTCTATAAAATCAAATAATCAAAGAAAGTCAATCAATCTTAAGTTTTTAAGAAATCGATAACATTTCCCCCCTTTGAAAGTGTTGAAAATCATTATTTCAATACTTTCACATTATTTACATGTCGTTTGTTTCAACATATGTTGGTGGTGGGCTATATCTTGGTGGACTAGTAGGTACTTCTCTCATAATCATACGATTGACCGCAATCCTATTGGTAAAATGCTTCTTCAAACATGCATATACTAACATGATCATCAAAAAGACAATCAGTAACAAAAACAAAGTTTTGATTATGGCTCAAGTTCCATCCTAATTTGTTAAAAATTTTTCCAAGCCAATCTTCTGACATATCCTTTTGAATTGTTTCAGTTTCTTTTTCAGTTTTTCCCAATAGATCTAGATAATGTTCCACATCCTGAATAACATTTGGAATGTGGATACAACAGTGGTCCAATTTATCCTTGAGATACCCACATACTCCATGTTCTTTAAGTAGGAGCATATCTAGTGCCATTCTACTTGTAAAGTCATTCTGGAGGTCGCCTGTAATTATATATTCAATTCCTTAAACCCTTTTTTGGTAACGTTTGCTAATTTTTCCACTTGACCAGTTAACTTATAAAGCCATGCTCTGTTCCTGTGTGATGCTATAGGATTTAAAAGTGATTCAAGTGCCCAACCAATTTTCACTCCTGTAGATGGTTCATTCCAATTATCATCATTTGTCTCAGATCTCTTTGTTTCAGTTCTAAATTTTCTAGGGATCCTCTAAATGGTGATTTCTTCCAAATCGGACACAATGTTGGCATGCCTAAAGTAATTTGTTTCACTTTACCATCTAATGGTAGATGAGTTGTCCAGGTTCCATCACTCAATGCCCAAATTAAATGTCCAGGACTTCGAATAGTAGCTTTTCTGCAACTAAACAAAGTTCCTCTTCTGACTGTAAAAGTGCTGGTTAAATTGAGAGTATTCTTTAAACCTTGACAAAAACAACCATATTTTAAAGCAGCAGCCAAAGGAGGGATTCTTTGAATTATTAAGTCTACATTGTTACAATCATACACTTTTTCACATTTCCACCATGGCACTATTTTATTCTCTTTTTCTCCTAATGAAGTTGATCTGTCATTGGCCCAGGGTAATACTGAAAACACTTTTCCCTCCCATGTAAAACACCAAGGAGTTTTTGCCATATACTGAAAATGGGAATATAAGGTCATAGACCAAACTGAATCCCAAACTATTTCCTTTTCCTGTAGGGTTCGATTCTTTTTCTCACATTTTGTCTGTTGTCCATACACTGGTGTTTGTTGTAGCCATTTTAGGGTAATAACACCATCCCTTGTTCCCTAAATCTCCACCTAATCCCGGTTTAGCTACAAATCGTCCTTTACATTCTCACATGGTTGAATATACTGGTGATTCTTCTCCAACTTTAACCTTTTGCAATTCCCAAGTTTCCCTAGGTTCTTGTTTACATTCCATTGTCTCATTTTCATGTTCTAATTTGGTCAAATTCATGGTTAAGATTCCCCATGGAATAGATTCACCTACTGCCCTCGGTATTGGTAAACAAGCAGTGATCTGTGTGACGTTTTGTAAATTGGCAAATTCTTTAATCAATCCTACCATCAAATTTTCCTCAGCCATTTGTTTGGGAAGTTCAATCACTTGTTCTGTTTCTACTTGTCTTTTGTTCCTGTCCACCAAGCCGGCCCATGATCCCACCAACACTACAGACCAAAATAAAATCCAATATAAAAATTAGACATGTTTCAAAGTCAATTTTAAAGTCTCTGGGTCACGATTGACAATCTTCCACGGAGTAGGTGCTTTATTCACAATGCTTTCTTCACTCGAGTATAATGTATCCAAGCATCCGATTCTGCAATTTTGATAGCTGTAAAAGTGGTTAACAGTATCTGGAAAGGTCCTCTGCAGTGCTCCTGCAAAGGTTCGGAGGTCCAGGTCTTCACATAGACATAGTCTCCCAGTTGGAAATCATGCACTGAATTTTCCTGGAATAAAGGTCTATTCCAAATTACTGCACTCCAAATTGCAGCCAAAGTTTTCCTTAGAAAAAGCAAATAGTTATACACATCTTGTTTTCCTTTTACATGTATGTTTAGATTTGGTTCTGGAGACTCATATGTTTTTCCATATAATAATTCATAAGGACTGACTGAGGTTCCACTCTTTGGCTGTACCCTGATTCATCATAATGCCAATGGAAGCGCCTGAGGCCACTTTAGACTGGTTTCTTGACAAATTTTACTTATTTGTCATTTCAAAGTTTGATTCATCCTCTCCACTTTCCCACTCGATTGTGGTCTCCAAGGCGCATGCAAATCCCAATTAATACCCAGTACTTTGCTAACACTTTGGACTACTTCAGCAACAAAGTGTGGACCTCTGTCAGAGGAAATTCCATTAGGAACTCCAAATCTCTGAATTATTTCTTGTAATAACCACTTCACCACTTCTTTTGCTTGTGTAGTGCGACAGGGAAGGGCTTCTGGCCATCCTGTAAAAGTATCAACCGCTACCAGGATGTACCGGTACCCATTGTATCTAGGCAACTCTGAAAAATCTACTTGCCAATAATCTCCAGGTTCTGTACCAGACTTCAGCCTACCCATTTGAACCTTTTTCTTAATCACTGGTTTATTTTTCAAACATACTTCACACTTTGCAGTTACCATTTTAGCTATTCCCAACATCTTAACTGATATACTTGTTTTCATAAAGATGTTACTAAGGCTTCTGCTCCCCAGTGACATTCTTGATGCCTTGTTTGAATTATCTCATTAAAAGAGGTGGAAATACTACCTGTCCATTAGGAGTTATCCACCATCCAGCTAAGTTTTTCTTAGCATTTAATAACTGACCTAATTTGTCATCTTCTTCTGAATATCTTGGTTTTTCCCTAGGAAGGGTTACTGTTTTAGAAGGAATTATTGCCATTTGCAATGCTTGTTTCTTTGCTACCTTTTTTGCTGTTTTATCAGCTAAATTATTTCCAGCTATTATTTTTGTATTTCCAATCTGATGTGCTTTACAGTGCATGATTGCTACTTGATCCGGCTTTTGAACTGCTTGCAATAATCGTAAAATTTCTGTTTGATGCTTAATGTTTGATCCTTGAGAGGACAATAACCCCCTCTCTTTCCACAAAGCTCCATGGACATGCACTACCCCAAAGGCATATTTTGAATCAGTCCAGATATTTACTCTCTTGTCTTTGCTTATTTCTAAGGCTCGAATTAAAGCAATAAGTTCCGCCTTTTGGGCTGATGTGGTACTCGCCAATGCTCCTGCTTCTGTAACTGTAGTGTCTGTTGTTACCGCATATCCAGCGTATCTGACTCCTTGTTCCATGAAGCTGCTTCCATCAGTATACAATTCCCAGTCTGGTCGCTCCAATGGTACATCCTTCAGATCCTCATGACTGGAATAAACATACTCAATGGTAGCCAAGCAATCATGTTCCAGTTGTCCTTCTTCCTGTATGGAACTTAAAAATACTGCAGGATTTACCAGGTTAGTTGTTTTTAGAATCACATCATCCTGTTCAGTCAATACCACCTGGTATTTCATCATTCGGCTGGGGGACAGCCAGTGTCCCCCCTTCTGTTCTAGGACAGTTATCACCATGTGTGGAACATAGACTGTTATTGTTCTTCCCAAAGTCAATTTCTGAGCTTCTTGTATGAGCATCACTATTGCGGCCACTGCTCGAAGGCAGTTTGGCCACCCTTTACTCACTGTGTCCAGTTGTTTAGAGAAATATCCGACTGGTCGTTTCCAGCTTCCTATCCTCTGGGTTAACACTCCCAGTGCCAGGTGTTGCCTTTCATGAACAAACAACTGGAAATCTTTGGCTAGATCTGGCAGTCCCAAAGCAGGTGCAGACATTAAGGCACGTTTCAACTCTACAAAAGCCTTTTGTTGTTGTGGGCCCCATACAAAGGGAAAGTTCTTTTGGGCCTCATACAGTGGTTTAGCTATTAGCCCATAGTTCATGATCCAAAGGCGACACCACCCAGTCATTCCCAAAAATGCTCTGAGTTCATTAATATTTCTCGGCTCAGGTATACCACAAATAGCTTCTTTGCGATCTTTTCCTAATTGTCGTTGTCCTTTTGAAATCTCAAAGCCGAGATATATCACAGTCTGGCAGGCTATCTGGGCTTTCTTCCTGGACACTTTGTATCCATTTAGTCCCAGGAAATTCAAGAGGTCAATAGTCACCTGTGTACAGGTAAGTCTTTCTTCTGTAGCAATCAATATGTCATCCACATATTATAGGAGTAAATGCCCAGGTCTTGATTTATCCTGTTTCCAGATTTCAAGTTCCTTAGCTAATTGATTTCCAGAAATAGTTGGACTGTTTTTAAATCCTTGGGGTGATCTAGTCCATGTCAACTGCATCTTTCGCCCGGTTTGAGGATTTTCCCATTCAAAAGCAAACAGTTTTCTGCTTCCCTTTTCCAAAGGTATACAAAAGAAAGCATCTTTTAAATCAAGCACTGTAAACCACTGATAATTCTCCCTCAATGCTGTTAACAGTGTATAAGGGTTTGCTTCTACAGGATAAATGTCCTTAACTATTTGATTTACTGCTCTCAAATCTTGTACCAGCCTGTATTCACCTGATGGTTTTCTGACTGGTAAAATAGGAGTATTATACTCAGATTCACATTCCTCTAAAATTTTATACTCCAGAAATTTATCAATCAATTTCTTTAGTTCCTATCTCACTTCTGATTTGATTGGATACTGTTTAATTCTCACTGTTCCTGCACCTTCCTTTAAATCTATTTTAACAGGTTCTGCTAGTTTTGATTTACCCAGAATATTTGTTTCCCATACAACAGGGATCACTGCTAAATCCACCTCCGGTGGATTTTTTGTTTCTTTACCTTTTTCTTGTATCATCAAGATTTCTCCCGTTCTTGACTCAGGTATCTTCAAAAAAAGTTCTCCTTCATCAAAAACAATTTGTGCATTTAATTTGGATAACAAATCTCTTCCTAACAAGGGTACCGGACATTCTGGTACATACAAGAATTCCTGTGTAATTATCTTATTTCCAAATTTCAAATCCAGGGGTTGCAGGAATGGCCTGGTTTTGTTCCAATTTTTCCTTTACAGGTATTTAATAAAAAAATGTTGCTCCTGTATCCACTCCCAATCTCACAATTTGAACAACATTTTTTTTTCCACTTTCTTATTATCAAAAGTTATAGCCATTACCAAATTATCTCTAATAGTTAGCTTACATTCCTCCTGCCAGTCTTTTCTTTGTCTCAAATAAAAGAACAAATCCACATATGGCATTTCACTCCATTTCCCTTCCCTTTTACAGTACACCATTAACTGCAAAATAGTGTTATAATTCAGTGTCCCATTCGTGGGCCACTTTTCCTGATTTTCCAATACATATAGCGGCCACCAATTATTACAATAATCAATCATCTGGCTCTTTGGCAAATCCTCATATAAATCCCCCCAATGTGCCAACAAACATCCCAATGGAGAATTTTTCGGGATTTTATCATTTAACACAAGATTACCCATGCTTTTACTTTTAAACAACCGAGTTAACTTAGTTGCCATGGTGTAATTACTCACAGTACAATACACGATTATTCAACTCTGTCACTCCGATCCGCGGATCCACACTCCACACTCGCTTTCGTTCTCAATTATATGTCTCACCCTTACAGCCACACTCACACTTTCCCACAGTTACTTTAAACAAACATATATCACAATATTATACCTCTTAATTTTCCTCTTAATATACAAACACAAAACAACAACACTAAAAACTTCTTCTAACTTCTTGTTAGAGGCACTACCTTAGAGAACACTATAGCATATAGTTTCTCTTGTTTCCACTTTTGTCCAACCCTGCAATAGCTTTCACTTATGTCTTACAGGCAGACGCCTAGGCTTCCACTTCCACAAGGATCCTTTTAGTCCAACCCTGCGCAGCTTTCACCGCTTCTGACAGGCAGGCTTACTCAGTGAGACTCAAACCCACTGGTGGGTCTCCAACCCACTCCTTACCATACACTTATTATAGTGGGACTCCCACCCGCTTACTACAATTAAAAAAAGAAGTGTCTTAACAAATATCCAGGGAACGTCGCGAAGAGCCTTGCGGATCGGGGATTAATGGGTATCCCTGAGAAATCCTCGGTGCCAGCTGGAACCGATCAGGTCCCCGACTCCTCCGGTCTCCTTCAGCGAGGTCCCATCTGGGTCGCCAAAACTGTTACTGAAATCTCGGAATGAAAAACTTATTGACACCAATGTGATGTAGATAAGCAGACACTTCTTTATTAACGGCCGGGTGCGTGAGTGAGTCCTCTCACGATCAACACACACCAAGCGTCAAAATCAGACACCATATATAGAACTTATTCATACATATTCATTAAATATTCGTGCATAATCATAATATTTCCCATAAATCATTAACATATTCTCCTCCCATATCCGATTCTGTGCAATAGAGCTTAGAAAGGTCCAGAAATGGGTCTGGGGTACGATTTGGGTAGGTGGTGTATGAGTCGGTGGTCGCGATCTCCCCCTGCCAGAATATACCTTTTACTAAAGTTCACGGTTTCTTGGCAGGCAACTACAAGCTGTTCCAGTCGACTCTTCCCAATTTCCATTAATCTCGTATTCTGACATTTCAATACACTTTCTACATACAGAAGACTGGTCAGTTACAAAGAAACCTTTCAAACCCTAAATTATTACTTAAGTTTCAACAATGATTCCAGCCCATTCTTCTGGCCTTAGTACAAGATGTACAGAGGGTCTCATAACAGCTTTTACTAAATAATCATAAGTTTCTTCAAACTATATTTTATCCTTCTATATTTCTATTCTATAAAATAACTCTATAAAATCAAATAATCAAACAAAGTCAATCAATCTTAACTTTTTAACAAATCAATAACAATGATACACTAAACACAAGGTTTTAATTTGAGCTCTATTTAACAGGAGGAACCTCAGAGCCATGATGCTGTTTCAGGCACTTGTGTTTCCCCAGGGGTCAGGGGTGTCTGTATTTTTGGGCTGCAGACCTTGCCACTGGGGGTGATGGGTGACGTCCAGACTAGTGGATAGTCCCCAAATTAGATTATGTTCACGATAATGTCATCATCTTTTTACTGCAGCTATGCTCTGGCTCCTGTTTATGAAACTTGTATCCCCAGACAATGTTCCTCTTACTAGTGAATATTCCCCCCAGTTTTGGGCAAATATGGAACTACTTGACAATTTCTGCACTTCAACACAGAAACATTGAAATTTAAACCATGAAGAAATAGGAATCCTTTCAAGCACAAATAAAATCCTCTCTACATCTAGCTTTTTCTATCAGTTTTGATTTCAGGTATAACCTGCTGTGACAGAGTTGTTTTAACACCAGAAAGACATATTCTGTCTGAAATGGCTGAGACTGTGTGAGATGAGATCTTTTGTGCAGCTGGCATAAATGCCTTGCCCTGGCTGCTGTTTGCTCAGACCTACTTGTTATTTTGGAGGAGCCCAAGGTCCTCATCTATTTCTGTGCTCTTACTGGGTGCAGCTGCTGCATCCCAGGTGTGGGGAGGTCAGAAATTCCTTGCCTGAACTTCCACTGTGTTCATTTATTAACCTGGTGCTCATGTAATCTGTGGATGTGTCTTAAATGTGTTGGATAAATACAGATGTTGGGCAGTTTACTCCATACTCCACTTCCCTTTTTAGCATTAATGGAACTTGCAGATCCAGGGAAATCCATGGGTTTTATGAAGGTTCCCACCATCTAGGTTTGTCTCTGCATCCTGTGGATCTTTTAATTATTTCTTTTTTAATAGAGAGAAGTGCTGATGTACTGCAGTTCTGGAGATGACAGAAGTAAATAGGACTCGAGCATGTTGGAGCCTTGACTTTAATTTGCTTTGTCAAGGACTGGCTTGGTGCATGTTCATTCATTTTCTCTTTTGTGCTTAATTGTAACTTCAGGTTATACAAAGAACCTGAAACCACAGGTATCCTGTGGTCCTTGTGAGATACACAGCCGTATAATTGGACCTATGCTGAGGATGGAAATGCTAAGCTGCAAACTGGGCTTTGCTCACATCCAGAGGCTGTGTCAACCTCCTGGGCTGGGAGCCCTGCACTGCCAGTGCCCTTCTGCAGCTCCATCCCTTTGAAAACTGATCTGTGTGCCCTTGCATGCCTCTCCTGGTATCAACTTCTGCTGCCTGATGGGAGCCAGTTTCTAGGATAAGTGGGAACCAAGCTGCTGAGTGCTTTAAAGGTCCCAGGAACACCTGCAGCCCACCTGGGACACTAATTGTGGCATCCCTAGAGGCTTTGGGTTGTTGCTGCTTGCTGGGATGCTGATGGCTGCTACAGTGAAGCTGAACCCTCGTGCACAGCTCGGGGATGGGAGAAAACATCTCATGACCTTGCTCAGACAACAGGTTTGCTCCCCATCCCTGTGAGGAGCACAGTGGATTAATGAAAACCTTCCAAGCAAGATATTTAGTGGTGGCTCATGGGTGTTAAGCATAACTTTGTGTTTTTCCTGGACCCCAATGCTATCTGGCGTCACAAAAGACGACTGCTTGGGTTTTTACCTTTTGCTTGACCCAGGAACAGACAGCATGCAGAACTGATGTCAGACCCTTCATTACTGAAAGGAAGCATCAATTAGTATCAGCCCTGCTGCATTCATTATTGTTTCTAATATTAGTATAAATTATCAATCAAGGTTATGCATAATGAGAAACAGCGATACCTGAATTATGAAGTGTGTGGAAATAATAAAGGTGACAAGCAGAAATGGTTTTCCTCTGGAAGAAAAATATTAGGCTCACAGCAATAATTTACTGCCTGCCTTTGTTTGAATACAGTTTTGAATTTTACACCAAAATACTATTAAGGGAAACGAAGCTTCTATTTTTTGCTTGGTATTTCCCAACTAAAGGTGCTAACCTTCTTTATAAGGTCCTGTTCTTGGCATGTAACATGACTGGGCTCAGGGAAACTAGTGTGAATGTGCTAGGTTTTACTCCATAAAGAAAAATGTGTCTATGTAGCTATGTGTGAAAATTATTGCAAATAAATATGTAGATGACAGTGATGCTGGAAAAATGGAAGACCTTCTCTGGAGTATCTGCTGTTGGAAAATTCAAAGGTTGAGTTGGAAACCTTTTTTTTTTTTTTTTTTTTACTTTTTTTTAAAAAAATATCTATCTGGGGAGAGGGATATTTAGTATTTGAACAAAACAAAGCTTTTTTTGACTTATCTTCTGCTTGGGAAGCTCTGTGGAGATGGTTATAGAGGCAAGGAGTCACCACTGCTGTGTTTCCATTAGTTTTGATTTCCATGGGATGAGGGAAGCCTGGAGGACCCAGAGGAAGTAGTGAAGGGTTGAGGGCTGTTTTGGTGTGGTGAAGACAGAGCTCAGGGTGATCCTAGGACATCCCACCAGCCCCTGAAGGGCTGTTATGAAACAGATTGAGACAAACTCTTCTTGGTGGTAGCGTCAGATATAACAGAAGGAGTAGGGGCCACAAATTGTGACTTGAACTGGAAAATGCTTCTTCATGAGAAGGGTGGCATAGACCTGAAGAGGTGGCATCTCTGTCCTTGGAGGTTTCCAGGACGTGACTAGGCAAAGCGGCAACCGATGGCCTCATGGCTGCCAAAACGCCTGCATGGAGCAGGAGCTGTGGCCAGATAACTTCAGAGTTCTCTTCCAACTGTTATCTCTGTAATCCTTGGATTTGCCTGTTGCTGTGATGTGCTGGCATCCAGCAGCCTCCAGCTCAAGCAAGTGTAGCTAAGAAGAAACAGTGATCATTCCTGGCTCATGGCAGGGAAAGGCAATGACTTAAGGATGTCAGAGCACTGCAATAAAAATTTTAAAAAGTCATTCAGAACCAGATACAGAATTCTAGCATAATTAAAATTCATAAGCGAATTAAAGTATAACAATTTTCCATTTTTCTGTTTTGAAAGCTGCAATGATTCATTCCGGGGTCAGGATCCTGGACTATACAGTTTTCCAAAGGATTTCAGTCCTATGGCATCACAGGTGCTGCAGAGGCAGCCCTGCCAGTGATGCTCATACCTGGCAACGAAAAAACCACACAGTAAGTGCCGTGCGTTGTCTCTGATGCTGTGGGTTGTGCCACTGGTGTGTGGAAACCTCCCTGGAGCAGCTAGCAGCAAACCACTGCTGTTTGTTTGCTGCTCCTTGCTGTAATGTTGCTCCTGGATGCCTTGGGGTCTCTGCCTTGCATCCCCTCTCCAGCTGATCTTGTGTGCAGCCGGGGAAGCTGCATATGTATTTGAGTTCTGAGTGGAAGAAGCAAAATGAAGTTCTATGTCTCCTGCTGTGACCCGCCTTTCCTGCTGGCAGAGGGGAAAGAGGGGATTTTTCATGTGTGTTTTTGTGTATGTGGTGGTTTTGTAGGGTTATTTTGAGGTTTTTTGCTTTGGGGTTGTTTGTTTTTTGTTTGTATCGGGGGGGTGGTGGGGTGGGTGGTGTTTATTTTTTTTTCCCAGGAGACACACGCTAATTCCCAGGCATCTGCTTCCTTGGCCCCAGTGAGTGTGACCTGGATGCGGCCACTGGCTTCCCAGAGCATCCTGTGCGGGTACCACCCATTATGCCTCCTGAAGCATCTTGTTTTCTACACATTCCAAGGCTTTCACATTCCAAGTGAAACTACTCTCCTAGATTAACACCATAGCCTGTTCTTGGCCTTCAATTTAATTGTAAGCCCTTTAATTAAAAAATAAAAAACCCAACCAAAACAACAATCAAGGCCATTGAATTATAACAGCTGTTTTAATCAGAGCAATGATTTCCTATTTAACTGCATCACTTCACAAGAAATATTCACAGACTGGAACTAAGTATCAGAAAAAATACCTTTAAATCCTTGGAACAGACTTGAAGTTGTTTCATTTCATTTGATGAGAATAATAGGTTTGTTTGCTTATAATAGAATTTATGACAGTCTTAAATATTCTCATTATGTCCTTACCTTTAAGTGCAGCACAGGTTTTGTAAATGTTGTTGTTACTTAGCAACTTTGACTAGTTTTTTAAACACTTTTTGATTATGGAAGTATAAAGAGGATATAAACATGAATGGTATGTTTTTCATAAACAGAGCAAAGCATGTATTTCTCAATTCAGGCAACTAATTTTAGATTAAAGGGAAAATCACAACAGTGGAAAAAATTGTAGGAAAAATCACAAAAATGAACACTTTCAGCTTGTGAATCTGAAATGAACTGTAGCTGCAAGATTAACTGGGCAGGGACAGTTGGTTATATTTAAAATTGTGATATCCATCAGGCAAAATGACATCTCCTTTTAGTTACATGGCTGCATATATCACAGCAGGCAGGCTTATCAGGTCAGGCGGAAAAGGACGTGTGTGATGCTGATGTGTGTGATCCAGAAAGGGAGTCTGAGTTATACAAATTTGAGTATTCAGCCAAATAATGGCACCAAGAGTAAGTATACTGAGCTTTGTGGAGGCTGTAAAAGGAAAAGGAGGAATTAATTTTAACACTGGGTGAGATAATTTTAAAGGGTGTTCCCTTGATATGTTAACCTATATGTTGCAGAATGGCTGTGTGATCATGGCCATGACTCCCTTAAAGATCTTTGTGAAACAAAGTTAGCGTAAGTTAGCTGAAGCAGGCCTTGCAGCTATGCTGAGGCATGCTGATAAGGAAGCTGAGAAAAACACTGACCTTGTGCCTAATGTTGTAAATAACTTTGAGGAATTCGCGTAGACAAGAGAGGAAAAAATAAAATGTAGCTAGCTATCCGCAGAAACCGCAAGTAGGAGGACATATGAAAATGTAACCCTTTAGAGCTTAGCCAATCAGCAGATGACTAGTAGGCATAATTAACTGGAACTGTATATAAGACATAATCGCGCCGTAATAAATAGAAGCTTGCTTTATCACTCATATTGAGTCGGCCGCGTGCTTCCCCTCACTCGTCAAAGTGGCGCCCGAACAAGGGACCCCTAACCTTGTTCTTCACCGGACAGCGAGGACGGAGAAGCACTGGTAGCAGCGACCAGAGAGCAGAAGATCGGCTGATGCTGGCATCGTACCCGATCCGTGCTTGAGCCCAGGATAATTCAAGAAGGGGTTCGCCGTCCGTGAGCTGCTACCCAAGGGAAAAGGCTGCAACAAAGAGGACTTTAACGAGTGCACAATGGAAAAAGAGGTAGCGCTAGCACTTTTACAATGCTTTTTAGAAAAGCGGGGAGTAGGCCCTTTAAAAGATCTGGCCGGGTTAATTGCATTAGGTAAAGCAAAAGGATATTTTGCAGATCCTGAGCATATGTTTGAAGTAGAAGAATGGCGTAATTATGGGGATTGTTTATGGGATTTAGTAATAGATGATGATAAGGCAGCAAAAAGATTGATGAAATCATGGCATGAAGTTATTAATTGTATAAAAAGATATCAAGCAGAAAAGCGCCTTGCTGCAGCAGTAACAAGCCGACTTGCAAGCGCAGATCCTAATGCAGGAAAAATTATGCCATGTGAAAATTACATTACAATACCCCCTTTATCACAAACAGTGCTCTCTGTACCACCTATAGAGCCCACTGTACCACCTATAGACCCTTCGTGTCCTCCGCCCCCCCCTCCGGCGAAGTAGCCTCGGGGGGGCCAGAGGGCGGGGACACATCTGACGAAAGTGCTGCTGAGGAAGAAAATAGCAGTGGGCAGTCAATACAAAATTAAAAAAAAAAAAAAAAAAAGGAACAAAAAAATACAGTAAACAAACTGGTGCGTTCTATGCACATTAATTGGCAAAAAATAGCACAAGAAGCAGCTGCTCAGGGAATATTTGATATTGCTGAGCAAGTCAACCCCCCACAAGCTTTCCCTGTAACGTATCAGATAAATGCCGCTAACCAAAGACAGGGAACCTGGGAGGCTTTGATTGGAAAATATTAAGTCAGTTACGTAGTACAGTGAATGAGTCAGGCCTCCACAGTGAGCCCACCAGATATACCTAACTTTATGAAAGGGCCGTTATTGTGCCAGTGTATTCTGGAGAATAGTAACAGTTACACCAAAGGCATTTTAGTAACCCTGCCCTTAGATTCTTCTGTAGAAACAATGCTAGAGCGAATGAGTTGGGTGCCAGTAGGTCAGCAAGCCTTGCTAGTGGAAGCAATCCAAGCAGTAGGGAGAGATTTAGTGCAAGCCCAAAGTCAGGCTTTTGCAGCGCTTGCGCCTCTGCGCCCCCCCTGGGGCTACCGCGCCCCCAAAGCCAGCGACCACCACGCGCCGAGACTTCCCCTGCTATCGATGCGGGAAGCCAGGACATACCCATGACCGATGTCGACAACGTCAAGTGTGGTGCCAAAATTGTCAGCGAGGGACCCACAGCACCAATGTCTGTCGGCAGACGGGAAACGGGAAACCGAGCGCAAGGAGCCGCAGCGCATCGACCCCAATCGCGACTCCTGTCACCTTCACGACACCCCCTCCAGGAGACATGACCAACTCTTATCGGCAGACACCGTGTTACAACCCGCCACCCGAAGGAGCCTCGGCCTGGACCTGGCAACAGCAGTAGATACAACATTAATTGACAACCGACCACAAAAAATCGCAACTCGTGTCCGAGGACCTCTGATAATTAATGGACAAAGTTATGGTGCTCTATTATTAGGGTGGTCTTCTGGTAGTTTGAAAGGGCTGTTGTAAAGTGTGTTGCTTATAGTAATAATTGTTATCATTGCACTCGTATGTTTAAGCTGTGCTCTCTCTTGTATTCAAAAATTACTCGAGCGTGTAACTGCACAAGTTTTGCTTGCGCAAAGAGAAAAAGGGGGAAATGTTGCAGAATGGCTGTGTGATAATGGCCATGACTCCCTTAAAGATCTTTGTGAAACAAAGTTAGCGTAAGTTAGCTGAAGCAGGCCTTGCAGCTATGCTGAGGCATGCTGATAAGGAAGCTGAGAAAAACACTGACCTTGTGCCTAATGTTGTAAATAACTTTGAGGAATTCGCGTAGACAAGAGAGGAAAAAAAAATATGTAGCTAGCTATCCGCAGAAACCGCAAGTAGGAGGACGTATGAAAATGTAACCCTTTAGAGCTTAGCCAATCAGCAGATGACTAGTAGGCATAATTAACTGGAACTGTATATAAGACATAATCGCGCCGTAATAAATAGAAGCTTGCTTTATCACTCATATTGAGTCGGCCGCGTGCTTCCCCTCGCTCGTCACCTATATAGTTTTATATCTATCTAAAAATATTCAGAGCTTTCCAGCAGAGAAATTTCTTTGTGCCAGTAGAGAAATCTTGGCTCAGTAAAGTCATTAACCAGATGGCTGGGGCAATTCTCTTACATCTAAGAGACCTCATGATAAGATCTTGACCTCGATAAAGGTATAACAGAGCTTCATCTTTACTCCATTCCTCTGGGGCAGGCCTGTTTGTAAAAAACGCAAACCAACCAACCCCCAAACTCAAAGCCTTCGCTTTTCTTTCTGAATAGAATATTTTGATTTCCTATGGAAATCAAAATAATTGGATAACTGTCTAAATTATCATAGACATAATTATGAAAATTCCACTGTGTGCCTGTTCATCCACCCACCCCCTAACAACTTCTGCTCCTGTTTGGGAATGCTCAGTCGGATCAAGGAGAAGAACCCAAGTGTGTCCATAGGAAGAAGACAGCTGTCATCAGCCTTCAGCCTTTATCTGAAACCAGAGAGAGCGTGAAGAAGAAAGCTGCTCCGAATGAAAAGCTCTACGAAAACAGGCTTCATGTATTTCACGGCTCACAGAATTACATGTTTTCAAACTTCTTTTTCTTCTGCATGAAGAGAATTCCTGGTTTTTCAGCCAACTTCAATGAACACTTGACAAAAAGCAGAAAAAAGAAGCGTTGTAAAAGTAAGGCTCTTTGTCAAATGTACCAGTGCGCTCTTATTGACTCCAGCACAGACCTTGGCAGCACTTTATACCCATCTTTTCTTTTGTCAGAAAAAGTCTGTTTTCTGGAGGGGGAAAAAAAAACCCCACACCTCCCCTTACCATAATCAATATGGTGGAAAAAGTTTTGTCTACCATGAAGTGTTCCTAGCCATTCTCAAAATGTTTAACAAGCTTTTTTTTAACTCTGAAAAACCTTTTAAAAAAAATCTTACAAGACTCCTTTTTTTCTTTTTTCATCACTTACTGTTTTTCTAACAAGTAGTTCTATGTCATTTGTGGCAAGGTGCTTGTGATGAAGGTGCAAGTGGGATGTTTGTGAAAACTGGAAAAGTTGGTCCTCTTCAGATGCAGGTAGAAACTGTTACCATTTCTTTTTGTCCAGATTTAATCAGATTGGAATTCTTCATTCAGGACCACAGGCTTTGCTGTAGGCTAACAACATTCCTTCTTTAAGTTTGTGTTTGGTAGGGTCATATGGGAGATATATTTTGGTCTGTATAATTAAAGAATAAATTTAGAGAATCAATGTCCAGCTCCTAACTGGTGTCTGTGGGAAGTGTTCTTCACAGTCTTATTGTTTAAAAAATAAAAAAGTTTTTTTTCAGATGAACCCTCAAACCGCCCTCCTCACTGCCATGTGCAGTGCATAAAGCAAAGCAGATACAGCAGTTGCTGTGGTGTTGGGATCCCTGGAGTTGGGAGAAGGTCAGTGCGAACAGCAGTATGTACTTAACAGTGTATTTATACTGTCAAACTCTGGCTCTTCGGATTCTTCTGCCTGGAGCTATGTGACTGCTGACTGCATAGGAGCTTGAATTACATGCTTGAATGCCTGTAGATTAGATGTTTAAGGTGAGAAAAGTCTTACTATACTCTCTGAAAAGCACTGCCTGTCCTCTTGTACTTGCTATTAATTATATCCTTATTTCTATTGTATAACCGTTCAGTTGTGTCCCTGGTTCTAATCTCTAGATTAAATTTGTAGTCTCTCAAGAAGCCCCTCTTTCCTCTTCTGAATTAGTTCAATTAAAAAAACAAAATAAACCAAACAAAAACCCCCGAACACAACAGCATTGCAGCTGAGGACAACCCAGTATTTTTCTGGATAGTACTTTAGCACTTCCAGTGCTGTTTTCTGCTCTTTTTTTCCATAGCACTTTACTTGCCTGTACATTACACAGATTTCCACTGAAATGGGTTTTGTTTTGCCACTTGTTTGCTTGTTTTGTGCAATAATGGCTACAGCACACTCGGCATTCAGCAAGATGTGTGGATAGTGGGGGTCAGGTCTTCCAATGCACATTGTATCTGCCTGAAGTTCCCAAATCTTCATTGGCATTTATGTGTGTTTTTCACTTAGGTCCCTCTTTAATTTTTTTGCTTTCTTTTAGGTAATTAAAATACTTTGAGTCAACTGCAGTTCTTGCCATCTTATTGTTTCTTTCTTATGCCAAATAATGAAGAATTAAAAAAAAAAACCCACAAAAAAAGAAACCTTACAACAATGCACAGGCAACCACACTGACAGAACTTACTTAGATTTTCATAACATTGCAGTTCCACAGGTGATTTCAATCAAACCCAGCGATACACAGCACAGCATCAGTTTAGTCAGTACTAGATTACAATTTATTTATTAATAGATGAAAATAGCTGTGATGGGAAAATTCTCATCTCAAGAAAATGTTTCTCCTGGAGTTGTGCAGAAATGCATTCTTGGTAATGTACTCCTAAATAATAATCATCAATGATCCACAGGAAAATACAAATGTTGCTGCGTATTGTCATGGTCCACTCAGTGGACTTGTGATGGTTCATTAACTATGATCTTGAAACGCGAAAATCAAAGTGACTGTGCCAAGGGGTTATGCTTCCATTAAACAGTACAATTTTATTGTTTGCCCGTAAAGCAACGTGCAATAGGTAGAAAGACAGAAAGTGAATAAAAGGTAAAGTAAAAAGAAAAGGAAAGAGGATTATAGCTACCACCATGGGTCCAAGGTGTCCTTATGGTCCCAGGTCCAGGCAGCGTCCCACCGGTCCTTCCAATTGTCATGATCCTTGGTGGGGAAGATCTCCAAAGTTCAGTTGCTAAGAAGGCATCTTTTTATGCCAAGCAACACACCTTGCTTCTCCTCTGGTCTGTGGACTGCCACCAGTTTCCGCCCTCTTGAGCCAGGTTATCTTGTCCCAGAGTCGGGTAGTTTCAGACCAGGAGGCGTGTTCTTGTATTGTTTTCTGGTTCGTTGTTATGACCACAGTTGTGATCCATCTTCTGGACAGCTGTTATGTGACCTTATTCAATCCCAGGTGGCAGGGAATGGCATAGTACTCCTCATACCGTGCAGTTCTCTTTCCCAAGGTCTTGGTGTCCATGAGGACCACGTTCCATCTCCAGGTCTCTGTTGGCAATGTTGAGACAATATTGTTCTCTTTAGACAGACTCTTACATGCATGAAGTGCAGGTTCTGCCAGAGTTGGTGGAATGGTAAAAAAAAAAAAAAAAAAAAAAGTGGCTGTGATATGACATTGCCTGGATGGAGCTGGAGTTTGGGGGGGCAGAGGGGTCTTGGCATGAGTGTCCTCAGGGAACTGGGAGTCTCCTCTGCCGCTGGCGGTTCTTGAGGACAAATACATGGAGCAGCAGCCTTGCAGGAGTGTCACCAGCAGGATGCTGCTGCCTGGGCATGGGAGCATGTTCCAGATGATTACCTGATGTTTTGTGAAGCTTTCTAATTTATTCTCTCAGAATCAATGATTATCTCATTACGATGACTTCACATGCCTTAATTTTTCTGGAAATTAATGATCATTTTCTCTTGAGGTTTCTGGGGACTGTTTCTAGGTAACTATCCTGTGCTTACTCAGCTTCATATGTGTGACTGAAAGGAAATAATCATTCTGATTTTCATAATGCAAGCATAAATGAACACACACAAATTTAGACATTCAAATACGTGCACACACATGCATATACACAAGAACGCCTTCTGCAAAATAATATTTCCCAATGCAAAGGTTCACATTTTTCTGGAATCTGGCTTTTCTAATAGATTTTTTTTCCCCTTTAGTTCTTCTGGCAGCTCTTGGTTAGATTTAAAAATGAACATGTATTCATACTCCTTGCTTTCTGTCTTTTTGCTAGTTTCTATGACAGTGCTTTACCTTTTGCCCCGTGTCTACTTAGCTTCCTTAATTGCCTCTCACGAGGGAGTTGTCAAAGGTTTGCTGAAAGTTGGTGTAAATCTTCTGTCCTGTTTACAGAGAGATAGCTGAGAAAAACAAAACAAACAAGCAGAAAGGATAAATTAGTTCTTCAAAGCCAAAGACCGGGTTGGTTTCAGAGAACCAGGGAAGGAACCCTGCAGCCTGGCTCCTTCTCAGCTGCTTGTGGTGTTCGATTTTCCTTGAAGAAATGTGAGTGCACTAACCCAAGCAAATGCAGGTAAAAAGGAGAACAGGATGGGTGATAAATAAGTAGGCTCATTAGTTCCTGGATCAGCAATCGCCAAGCTGCTTTGGAACCTGCTTCCTAAAAACAAATCTGCTGTTAATAAGGGACCTGCAAGTAAGTAATTGTTAGTCAGATTAGCAGGAGTCTAGCGGTCTGAATTCTCACTGGAGACAGAAGCCACAGTGAGGGGCAGGGGAGGCAAAGGGGACTGTGGCAGAGGAGATGGAAAAGGGCTCAGGCACCCAGCAAAGAGCAAATGAAGTGCCTGGTTCCCAGGAACGAGCATTGATCTCTGATTAGTTTCTTACAGGACCCAGATCTACCTAGCAGCAATATATCAACGATCACAAACCCCATTAACTGTCACATGTGTGCTAATTTTTGTTTAATTCTGAGCTTTTGGAGTTGAGTGATTATACAAGTCTCTTGTTATTAACCAGTAAAAAATGTTTCTCATTATAAAGAAAAGTGGAAATGGCTTCCAAGCAGGGAGTCCAGAAGGTCAGACATCAGAGAGCAGTATAGGCAATTCCTTCAGTCCTCCAGGTTGTTGAGGGTCTGCGAGGGTGGCTGTGCCGCAACACAAGATGACTGTGCTATAATGCAGAGGTATTGTGGAGATCAATTAAAACTCATTAAATGTCTTGGGGGGAGGGAGGGAACCCCACAACATTTTGAAAGGCATGCAAGATAAAAATGTATCTTTAGACTATCATACTACATAAACATCTCGTCGTTCTGGTAGAAATACATGAGTCCAAATAGATCTTCTTCCTCTGATCTGTGTAAAACCTGAGTTCTCCCTTGAAGAGGGTGAGAGAAAGGCACAGAGGTGCCGGAGCTCTGCATTTCACACTGTCTTCTGGGAGGCTTGTTGGAGAGAAGCAAAAAACCAAACACAAGGCAGTTTCCACATCAATCTCTTTATTGTGCCTCCATGCTTAGCTTGGGAAAGAAGAGGGACCATTTTTTTAACCTTTGTTTTGGCTTGCCTTGGCCTGCCAGGTCTAAATTACCGAGTGGCTGGCCTCACCATGTGGCCAGGTTTCTGCCCTGCGAGGACTGGTATTGCTTTTTTCAAAAAGGCAAAGGCTGCCAGCGACTGTCTTCAATAGTTCCATGACCAGAGCATTTCCTGGCGCTAAGGTAAATGCCGGCTTCTGTCTGGTTTGGAAGATGAATTTTAACCTCCTCTTATTTCCCAGGAGAATGCCTCAAATGCCAGGTCATTTCTTTATTAAGTTTCCCTCCTTCCTGCCTAGTGATATTGTTTCAGATTTTAGGAGCAATGGAGCATCCCTGGTCCAGACATGAGACTCTGTGTTGTTTTTTGAAACCAATCTCAAGATCAAATTTTCCAGCTGTCCAAATTGTTTACCCTCAGGAGGGCAGTGGGAGCTGGATTTAGGACAAACTACTGGTGCACCAGGAAATAGGATGGATGAGAGGAAGGAAACTTCAAATATATGCCCTGTGGTTTTGGGAGCATAGGAGTGTGCGCCTTCCTAAAGGATCCCAGCATGTTCCATCTGCCCTGTAGTGCCATCGCATGAGCAATACCATGTAGGTAAAATAATCTGAACTTCTTCCCGACCTGGTCTGGTCTAAGGTGACATGGGGTTTGTAAAGAGCCTGAGATTGTCCTATGAGGCAGTACCGCCTTACGGACCCTTCAGATCGTTCTGAAAATAAGAGACCTTATAGGTGGACCCCCATGGTCTTGCTGCCCAAGGAAGGTTATTCTTTGCAGAGGAAGGCATTGCGATCCCAGGGACTGGGTGAGGACTGCAAAGCAGGGGTTACATCAGGGTTCTAAGTCCTCAGCAGAACTCCAAGCCATCTTACTTGGGAGATCTGTCACAAACTGGCCAGGGACTTGCATTTGGGTCTGATTTCCTGCCAGCCATTAGCACAAAAGCGCTTTATTTTTGCTCAGGGCATCCCTAAGATGATCCATGTGGACTGAAGCAAAATGAAAAGCAGAGTACAAGACTCTACAACTTTCACAGACAGAGGGATTGAACCAAGACCTACCACACTGTGGGTGAACCCTTGGTAATTTGAAGTGGTGAGGAAGCCAAGCAATCGGGCACAAGTAGGAAAACCTTTATGGGAGCAGTTTTAAAAACACTTTCTTCAATTTCTCCTTGTTTTTCAAGTTCAGGCTGTTTGGAAATGCAACTAGGATCTCCACAGTTTTGGGACAGTTGGAACGCTGTTTTCCAGACAAATATGTATTCACAGAAATTTGCTCGACTCCAGTGAGTAGACAAGAGGAGGAATTTTGCATGATGCTTCCTGGTGTTAAGCACTTTAAGGGAGCTCCTAAATGCAGCTGAGTACAGACCTGGAGATTTCTCCTTCCAGCTGAAGCCCATCTGGAATGTAAGTACAGATGGCCCAGATCCATCCTTCCTCTCCAGCTGATTGGGATTGGAGGAGAAGGGAGGGATCAGTCTTCTTTTACTGTACTTTTTGCTGTTACGTATATTTTTCCTGTTTAAGTTTGTGTTTCTCTCCATCTGCCTCCCCTCTCCCTCTGTGACAGGCTGCTCAGGCTAGGCGTGGGAGGGAACCACAAATTCAGCTCATCACCTCCTCCACCTTTCTTGACATGTGTAAATTTTTGTTCGTTTTTGTTTGCTACCTAGGTCTGGAGCCAAGCCTTGCAGAAAGCTGGTGATGGGGCTTTAGCTAGACATCCTTCTTCTCTGCCTTTCCTCAGATGCAGTGGTCCTTGAGTTGCAAACCCAAGCAGAACAGTATTCATCCTAACTAGGTGTGAAGTTCCTGCATGTTTGTTTTAGTAGGTCTGGTCCACTCACACAGCCAAAGAGCCCAGGAAAGCAGCCAGGATCCACCCTCAGGGCAGGGGTTTGTTTTCAGATACTTTTTGGATGAAAGTTGTACGTAAATTTAAAATTAAATAGGGTCTATAGAAACTCACTATTTAAAATATTGTACTGTCCTGCAGCTCAGCTCACTGATGGAGGTGTTCAGATGGGAAGGATCACTGGCAAATGGCAAAACACCCTGCCAGAAGGGAAGAGGGTGCCCAGAGTTGGACTGGAGGCACCATAAAGGCAATGCTGTCTGGGCACCTCACAAGGGAGGTGGCAAGGAGCTGCGAGCTCCTTGCTCCTTACCTGGAAAACCAGTGGCTGCCCCAAGGCCAGAATGAAGGTGGTTGTGGAAACAGGAAAATAAATTAAAGCTGGGTTGCTTTCACTTCTGGGCAACATTTTTTCCACCTCAACTCTTTCCGTTGTTGCAGTGCGATCTTACAGGTATGTTTTTCCCACATGCATTTTTGGGGAGGATTAAAGAGAACTGGTTCTTTAAACATGGCAAACTGTAAAAGCAGCTCACTGAGCTTTGCTTTACTCTTTTCCTCTTTTAGGTGTCAATTCACGTTAACCCCTGATAAATTTGCTTCTTTTTTCTGTAATGCTGGTTTACTGTCTCGATGCATTTTATTTTCAAAGTTGCAAACCATCTTAACTGCACTGCCATTTTCTCACAGGTTGCACCAAAGCATTGGCATTATGATTCCCACGCTAGGGATGATGCTTTGACTCAAAGGTTGACTTATTGAAGGTCTATTTTTTTTCAAAGTGCTTTTGGTATGAGTGCGGCAACAATATGGTATGTTTTAAAGCCATTTGGTCTTCCCAGATGCTCAAGCCTGTTAATTGTATATATTTAGATATAGCCTGCTAACAGCTAAATGGAGTTTGGGCATTGTACAATTTCTCTGAATCATATTTTCCCAGCAGCCAGCAAAAGCATGTGCATTCTTCTGGTTTTGCTTTTTAAACTGAAAGCTTATCTAGAATTGGACTCTGACTTTTACAGAAATGGCTTTTCATATTTTTTGGAGCTGAGGGTCACTTATGAAAACTAGCAAAGCCCCAGACTTCACTGAGTTGGAGCGGTGCTTTTCCTTTTACATCTTTCTTCTTCACCTCAGCCAACTTTGGATTGATGATTTCCCTCCAACCTTCCTCTCTCCACCTTCAGCTGCTGACACCATCTCCGCTTGCTTCTGGCATATTTCTTTCTAGCTTTAGCAGTACCAGTAAATCTGTCCGACTCCCACAGACTGCCAGGAACCTCTGTAGCTCAGGAAATGCCATGTAGAAGTTGAGTCTTGGCAAAGTTTTCCCTTGGTCTGTGCTGCAGCCAGCCCATAGCATGGTGGCACAGCACCCATGGGGCCACCTGCACAGGGTGCAGGAGGGGATCTCATGCTCCGTTTTTTTGCTGGAACCAGCACTAATGCTGCTTTTTAGGTAAGAACGTTTCTGATGTGCTGATGAATTAGTCCCACCCCTGCTGGGCTTGGTTTCCCCAAAGACCAAATCTGCCCCAAGGAGTTGAGGTGAAGGAAGAGGCACAAAGATGCAGTCAGAAGATGCTGCAGGATGCTCTGCTGAGAGGTCATTCAGCTTCCAAAAGGGGAAAGCTCACACACTCCCAGGCTGATCAGATAAGAGGGAAAATCAAATTAAGTGCTCTAAGGATGTTTTATCAAATTTCATAAAAGCAGATTAAAAAGCCCCATCTAATTCTGAAGGCAAGTGCCAAGTGCTGCCTGTGATTCACCATCCCAGCACTGAAGTAACAGAAATGAGTAACAATCCTGTAGCTCTGGATCATAGCTGACTTTAGGTGTTTTCTATAAATCTGCTTTTAAATAAGTTGTATTTGGAACCTATTTTTTTCAAATATTGATGGTTATGTGCCTTGCAATGGAAGATGAGACAATCCACAAAACCCTGGTCAGCTCACAGTTTTGCTTTCCACTGTGCAGACCTAGAGCTGCTAGATGTTGAATTGCTAAAAGTCGATGAAGACTTGCTTTCAGCTCTTCACAAGTATGATTCCTGCGGTCATTATGGGATGTAGGCTGGCCTAATAGTAATCGAAGAGAGCAGGGCCAGACTGCAACTGCAGAGTGGGAAGATACTTGATCTGGCCAAACCAAGTGAGGAGGAGGAAGGCCAGGGTCCTCAGAACACCAGGTTATGGGGATGCTGCAGTGGTGCCACTGCAATGCACAACTCGCACCACCCTGCGTATTTCCCTGAATCAGCTCAGCTGAGGTCGTTTTGGCACTGGAGTCCTATGTTTTTTGGGAGGCTGTGGTAAATGGCTTCCTGTGGCACAGCTGCTGCCTGGCTGCCCTGGTAGAAGCTCTCCAGGGGGGTTCTCCCCTGTGCTGGCACGAGGACAGCTTTACAAAGAGTTTTTTCTTCCTGAGGTGAGACAGGTCCTAGGGGATAGAGAGAGATTCCTAAATTTGATAAAACCTTCAACTGAAAATAGTTTTTGCTGGTCTCAATAATGATGTTTACAAAGAAAGGAAAGAAACAAGAAGATCTATTATCAGATGTTTGCGATTCCCCCTGAATGCACTACAGGAGTTACACAGGGACGTTTCATCCTTGAGAAAACATTACCCTTGTAGTGCAGGCAAGGTCACTGGCTTGCATGAATTAACTGTCATGTCAGCTCTGGTCAGGGGGGTGATGGGAATTTAAGCACCTGACTTCTCTGATGATCTCTATGCTTTGCCTTCACGCTTGAGTGTATCTTGCCCTTTCGTGCTGCCTCCTCTCCATCTCCTCGTTGCTGTTTGGAACCTCACATTGTCCTCGCCCATATGCAGACAGTATGGACCACACAGGCCAAACCCAGGTGCAGATGCCATGAAACATGGGAAGGAGCTCTGGGACTCTGAGGATAAAAATAAATCATCCTGCTATGGAGGCAGGCAGGGATTTAGAGAAGCTAGGCTCAGATTTTGCTGTCTCTGTGATGCTTCAGCTCTCATTGTGCCTTTGCTATCAATTTGTAGTGATGTGACAGCAACGCTCCCTGTGCATGCCTGGCTTTCCTGTGCCTGGAGCCGGTGATGCTCACAGCCTGGAAGGGTGAGGCTTCAAGCTGTAGCTGGACCCCTCTCCAACCCCTTCCTAGGCATTTTGAGTATTGCCTTCAGCTGAATGCTTACTTGCCATGCTGAGCCAGTTCAGCTCACTAACCCAGCAGTAAGGGTGAGTCTGGGAGAGGAAAAGGCTGTTTTCTGCTGATTTAGTGAGCTGGGGGAAGACAGGAGATCTCCCAGGACAGAATAGTATTTCCCCTTTCAGCAACTTTCTGCTAAACAGATCTGAGGTGTCACACAAAGGACAGCATGATGCCTGGTGGGTGTCCCAGACAGCAGAACAAGGGCCCTCCTGTCCCCATCACCTTTCTCCACGCTGCTGTTTGCGTGTCCTGGGCATTGTCCTTCTGAGAGCAGCATCTGACCAAGGGATTTGTTTTGGTCACTCATCTCTGTGTGCCCCTCACCCAAATGCAGGGGAGCTCACCCTTACCTCCTCCCCTGCAACCCCAAGTCTTTTTGTGGTTACTAATAAAAAAATGGTGTTGAATTTTGAAGGGGTTCTTGCTGTTAGAAAACAGGGCTGTAAACAAGAAGCCACAGAGCAGGCACCTGTCTGAAAATTAAAGGTAGGAAGCAGGTACAGGGAGGGAAATATGAAATGGTTCTCTTCCCAGCACAGTACAAGGCTGTTCCAGGGAGAACGGTTGGCCAGGGAGTCCTGCAGCCTCTCTGCCATGGAAGATGTCAGGGTTGGCTGGATGCTGCCTTGCTGAAACCTACCCCACCCCAAGATTCACCTCTTGCCAAAGCCTCTGGTGGTCCTATTCCTCCTGGTGCGGTCAAAGGCTGTCCCTCACATAGGTGCAGGGAGCTGCTCAGCTTTGTGGCTGACCTGCCATGGGGTTACTGAACAGCAAAGCAAAACCCACTCAAGGGTCCTATGTAGGATTTTTCAACAAGGCTCTTTCCTTCCAGCATGTAATCAAAGGTGGCTGATCAAACCAGGGCAGCTTGTCCATGCACAGGCATGCTGAAAGCCCATCTTCCCAAATCCAAGGGATTCTCCACCCCAGGAATACTCTCCCTGTTACCGAAATCTCGGAATGAAGAACTTATCGACACCAATGTGATGTAGATAAGCAGACACTTCTTTATTAACGGCCGGGTGCATGAGCGAGTCCTCTCACGATCAACGCACGCCAGGTCCCAAAATCAGATTCCATATATAGAACTTATTCATACATATTCATTAAGTATTCATGCATAACCATGATATTTCCCGTAAATCATTAACATATTCTCCTCCTATATCCGATTCTGCACAGTAGAGCTTAGAAAGGTCTAGAAATGGGTCTGGGGTACGATTTGGGTAGGTGGTATATGAGTCGGTGGTCGCGATCTCCCCCTGCCGGAATTACCTTTTACTAAAGTTCACAGTTTCTTGGCAGGTACCTACAAGCTGTTCCAGTCGACTCTCCCCAGTTCCCATTAATCTCATATTCTGACATTTCAATACACCTCTGCGTACAGAAGACTGGTTAAATACAATGGAACCTTTCAACCCTAGAGTTATTACAATAGTTCCAGGCCCTTCTTCTAGCCTTGGTACAAGACGTACAAAAGATTCCATAACAACTCTTACTGTGTAGCTGTAAGTTTCCTATAAAATTTTTTTCCCTTATCCTTCTATATTTTAATTCTATTAAATGATTTTATAAAATCAATTAATTAATCAAATGAAGTCAATCAATCTTAACTTATTAACAAATCGATAACATTTCCCCCCTTTGAAAGTGTTGAAAATCATTATTTCAATACTTTCACATTATTCATATATCTTTTGTTTCAACATATTTTGGTGATGGATCATGTCTTGATAAAATAGTTGGTACTTCTCTCATAATCATACGATTGACTGCAATTCTATTGGTAAACTGTTTCTTCAAACATGCATATACTAGCATGCTCATCAAAAAGACAATAACAGAAACAAAGTTTTAATTATAGATTGTATCCAAGAGCTCAAATTCCATCCCAGTTTGTTAAAAATTTTCCCAAGCCAATCTTCTGACATATCCTTTTGAATTGTTTCAGTTTCTTTTTCAATTTTTCCCAATAGATCTAGATAATGTTCCATATCCTGAGTAACATTTGGAATGTGGATACAACAGTGGTCCAATTTATCCTTGAGATACCCACATACTCCATGTTCTTTAAGTAGGAGCATATCAAGTGCCATTCTATTTGTAAAGTCATTCTGGAGGTCGCCTGTAATTATATATTCAATTCCTTAAACCCCTTTTTGGTAACGTTCGCTAATTTTTCCACTTGACCAGTTAACTGACAGAGCCATGCTCTGTTTCTATATGAAGCTATAGGATTTAAAAAGTGATTCAAGTGCCCAACCAGTTTTCACTCCTGTAAATGGTTCATTCCAAATATCATCATTTATCTCAGATCTCTTTATTCGTTTCAATTCTAAATTCTCTAAGGATCCTTTAAATGGTGATTTCTTCCAAATTGGACACAATGTTGGCATGCCTAAAGTAATTTGTTTCACCTTACCATCTAATGGTAAATGTGTGGTCCAGGTTCCATCACTTAATGCCCAAACTAAATGTCCTGGACTTCAAATAGTAGTTTTACTACAACTAAACAAAGTTCCTTTTCTAACTGTAAAAGTGCTGGTTAAATTGAGAGTATTCTTAAGACCTTGACAAAAATAACCATATTTTAAAACAGTGGCCTACGGAGGAATTCTTTGGATTACTAAGTCTGCATTACTGCAATCATACACTTTTTCACATTTCCACCATGGCACTATTTTATTTTCCTTCTCTCCCGATGAAGTTGACCTATCATTGACCCAGGGTAATACTAAAAAAACTTTTCCATCCCAGGTAAAACACCAAGAAGTTCTTGCCATATACTGAAAATGAGAAAATATGGACATAGACCATATAGAGTCCCATTGTTTTACTAATTGGGTACCTTGGCCAGTTTTATTACACTTCCATTTCATGATACTTCTGCTCACATTGGTTTTAAGTTGTTCATCATAAGAACACCATCCTAACTGGAGATTTGGACCCCCAGGAGGAAGAACTCAAGCTATGGCACTAGGTCGGGATCCTGTTATAAAATCATAATTCAATAGTTTGGGGTTTTGTTTTTTGTTTTTTGTTTTGGTTTTTTTGTTGGTTTTTTTTTTTTTTTACAATCTGTTTCTTTACCTGGTGACTTCCACTGTTTTCTAATAACCTTTACTTGTTCATACCATTGAGTTACTGGCCTTTGTTCACAATAGGTGGTTTCATTTTTATGTTCCAGATTAGTCAGATTCATAGTTAAAATTCCCCATGGAATAGATTCACCTACTGCCCTCGGTATTGGTAAACAAGCAGTGATCTGCGTGACGTTTTGTAAATTGGCAAATTCTTTAATCAATCCTACCATCAAATTTTCCTCAGCCATTTGTTTTGTTTGTCTTTTGTTCCTGTCCACCAAGTCAGCCCATGATCCCACCAACACTATCAAGCAAAAAAAAATCCAAAA
Organism: Falco rusticolus; assembly: GCF_015220075.1. NCBI lineage: Eukaryota > Metazoa > Chordata > Aves > Falconiformes > Falconidae > Falco > Falco rusticolus. The sequence goes on along the minus strand of NC_051209.1, from coordinate 8,088,772 downwards.
ACCAATCATAACCTGATATGCAAAATTAGACATGTTTCAAAGTAAATTTTTTTAAGTCTCTGGGTCACGATTCACAATCTTCCACGGTGCAGGAGCGGTCTGGAAACTAGGACCATGCATGGCAATCAGTTAGCTGAGGGGAATGTGCTCGAGCTTGTCTAGACAACAATTAACATGATGGGGCATGTTTGCAGAGCACGGGGGAGTGGGAGACGAATGGCGCCAAGGAAAGGTAACACCTTGCTGTTAATTGCTGGTAGTTAATCACCAATCAGGGATTGCCTAGTATGCAATGCTTAGCTTCAAGAACCAATTAGTTTAAAAGGCGCAGCTTCTGAAAGTGTATAAAAACTCGTGCTTTTGTACAATAAATTGACATTTGCTTGCATCAAGCTGCATCCCGTCTCTTCATCCGCCGCAAATTGGTGACCCCGACGTGATGCGTTTAAGGATCTAACGTGAAGGGCTCTCGAATCGCCTATCTGAGCGACATGCAGCGAATCCCACAGAACTTTGAATGATCTGCTGAAAGGAAGCAGGAGCCGGCCTGAAATCCCTCCGGAGTTGAGAGGTGAGCTGTGGGAAATCCGTAATGGGGAATCAGGCTTCGTCCCCAGAAAGAGACGTATATGGACTCATAAAGGGTCTTCTAGTCAGATCAGGGAGTCCATGCCTCAGTCTCCTCAAATGGTGACCCCTATGGTGGTGTTCCGAAGCCTTGGAAGAATAAGGACGGAAAAAAGACAGCTCGTGGAAGAGGGCTGCGTTCCGGAGGAGACGGCTTGGCTGAACGATCGTCTTGCTGTCTGGACCAGGCGGACAACCTAAACCCCGAGGATAACACCTGTATTCATCGAGACAGGTGAGCAGCCAAGAAACTTTAGAGACTTTGAAAGAATGGAAGTGTGTACAGACAGCAGCCAATTGTATGATGCTGCCGCGGAGGGGAACTCCGTGTCGGGAATGCATTTAACATCTTGGTGGCAAATTTGACTACTCTTTGCCAAGTGTGGACTAATTCTACTAACGGTGCTAAACCAGAGGAAGCTGTAAATTCCACCGACAGCGCGACTCTTCTCAAGACACCGTCAGCAACGGCGAGTCTGTCCACACCTCCTCTGCCCCCAAAGCTTCTGTCACTGATTGCAGCGACCCTCACAACACAGGACCAAGCACGGGAACAGGACAACCCGGACAATGATTCCATTGACACTGATAAACCTTTTGATCCAGGTCCTATAGATCTGGAAAAGGAGCTAGACCTTTCCCCACCCCCTCGTCTCTCCTGATGCATTGATTGTATTTTGGGGGAGGGTGAAAGGGGGTCTGAGGGATTGGTGGCAGGAATGCAAGTGGGAAGTGCTTAAGCGAGGGGATTTGGGAGTCGCTATGGCATGTTCAGTATTTTGTCAGACAAATCAACCTGCAGAGTGGCAGCCTGTGCAATACGAGGCTGTTAAAGGGTTAAGCAAAGCAGTGCAGGAAGGGAGGATTCATAATGAGAGAACAACTAGGTATTGTGAAGGAGAATAGGAAAGATAAACATGGTTATCTAGTGTTTAATAGGTATCTGCATGCTTGTAGTGATATATAGCTATGTAACTACATGAATGATTTCTGCCCTGAGCCTGGTGGAGCATACAGCTGCGGTTTGTGTCCGGGCTCAGAGATGTAAATAGGGGCTTCTCTGTTATGGTAAAAGTGTTTCTCTTTGCATAAAAAAGAGAGGGAATGAAGGGAATGACCCCAGAGGTATGTTCAGAGAAGGCATGCGATGTTTCGAACTTTTTGACTGAACCAGTTCTTGTTTGGTGTACCCTTCCATCTATGTATAATGTTAATCCAAAAGAAGCTGATATTGTTTACACTTTGTCGATAATTGTCTTTCTGTAGATGCTAATGTAGTAGGAGGCTATGATGGGAACGTGTCGCAGCGGTTCTTCTCTTATCCAGAGTAACAGCAGGGAAAGCATTAAAGAGTTAAATCACCTTGTTTCGTAGGCAGTTCAGAATGTGAGTCAAAATTGCCACTGCTTTTTGTTGTTGGTTCAGGGACATGGCTGTGAGGATTTTGATGGTATGTGCTGCGTGGATTTTAGGCGCCCCATTGCAGCAACATGTTATCAAAATCTGAGAAAATGTCAGCCTTTTTGGCATCCATTCGCTCAATTGGCAGTATTGTTTGTTTGCTATTACCTTGGTTGCTGTCATGTTTGCAAGGGCCCTGCAGAACATGGCAAACCTGGTACTAGCTGTTCAAAAACAAAAAGGGGAAATTGTAAAACTGTACGGAACAAAGACAGTGGGTTATTTTGACATTGATAATATGTCTTAGTTGGTTTTTTATTTGTTCTATTACTTGTGCCTTGTTTTTGCTCGGTTTCAGGGGTTCTTTTGTGCAACAGGAAGGGGGAGATGCAGGAGCGGTCTGGAAACTAGGACCATGCATGGCAATCAGTTAGCTGAGGGGAATGTGCTCGAGCTTGTCTAGACAACAATTAACATGATGGGGCATGTTTGCAGAGCACGGGGGAGTGGGAGACGGATGGCGCCAAGGATGGTGCCAAGGAAAGGTAACACCTTGCTGTTAATTGCTGGTAGTTAACCACCAATCAGGGATTGCCCAGTATGCAATGCTTAGCTTCAAGAACCAATTAGTTTAAAACGCGCAGCTTCTGAAAGTGTATAAAAACTCGTGCTTCTGTACAATAAATTGACATTTGCTTGCATCAAGCTGCGTCCCGTCTCTTCATTCGCCGCACCACGGAATAGATGCTTTCCTCACGGTGCTTTCTTCACTCGAGTATAATGTATCCAAGCATCCGATTCTGCAATTTTGATAGCTGTAAAAGTGGTTAGCAGTATCTGGAAGGGTCCTCTCCAGTGCTCCTGCAAAGGTTCGGAGGTCCAAGTCTTCACATAGACATAGTTTCCTGGTTGGAAATCATGCACTGAATTTTCCAGGGGTAAAGGTCTATTTCAAATTACTACACCTCAAATCACAGCCAAAGTTTTCCTTAGAAAAAGCAAATAGTTATACACATCTTGTTTTCCTTTTCATGTATGTTTAGATTTGGTTCTAGAGACTCATATGGTTTTCCATATAATAATTCATAAGGACTGACTGAGGTTCCACTCTTTGGCTGTACCCTGATTCATCATAATGCCAATGAAAGTGCCTGAGGCCACTTTAGACTGGTTTCTTGACAAATTTTACTTATTTGTCATTTCAAAGTTTGATTCATCCTCTCCACTTTTCCACTAAATTGTGGTATCCAAGACGCATGCAAATCCCAATTAATACCCAATACTTTGCTAACACTTTGGACTACTTCAGCAACAAAGTGTGGACCTCTGTCAGAGGATTTCCAATAGGAACTCCAAATCTCGGAATTATTTCTTGTAATAACCACTTCACAACCTCTTTTTGCTTGTGTGGTGCGACAGGGAAGGGCTTCTGGCCATCCTGTAAAAGTATCAACCCCTACCAAGATGTACCGGTACCCATTGTATCTAGGCAACTCTGAAAAATCTACTTGCCAATAATCTCCAGGTTCTGTACCAGACTTCAGCCTACCCATTTGAACCTTTTTCTTAATCACTGGTTTATTTTTCAAACATACTTCACACTTTGCAGTTACCATTTTAGCTATTCCCAACATCTTAACTGATACTACTTGCTTTCGTAAAAATGTTACTAAGGCTTCTGCCCCCCAATGACATTCTTGATGTCTCGTTTGAATTATCTCTCTCATCAAAAGAGGTGGAATTACTACTTGCCCGTTAGGAGTTATCCACCATCCAGCTAAGTTTTTCTTAGCATTTAATAACTGACCCAATTTGTCATCTTCCTCTGAATATCTCGGTTTTTCCCTAGGAAGGGTTACTGTTTTAGAAGGAATTATTGCCATTTGCAATGCTTGTTTCTTTGCTACCTTTTTTTTTTTTTTTTTTTTTTATGTTCTACCAGCTAAATTATTCCCAGCTATTATTTTTGTATGGTGTGCCTTACAGTGCATGATTGCTACTTGATCTGGCTTTTGAACTGCTTGCAATAATCGTAAAATTTCTGTTTGATGCTTAATGTTTAATCCTTGAGAGGACAATAACCCCCTCTCTTTCCACAAAGCTCCATGGACATGCACTACCCCAAAGGCATATTTTGAATCAGTCCAGATATTTACTCTCTTGTCTTTGCTTATTTCTAAGGCTCGAATTAAAGTGATGAGTTCTGCCTTTTGGGCTGATGTGGTACTCGCCAATGCTCCTGCTTCTATAACTGTAGTGTCTGTTGTTACCGCATATCCAGCGAATCGGACTCCTTGTTCCATAAAGCTGCTTCCATCAGTATACAATTCCCAGTCTGGTCGCTCCAATGGCACATCCTTCAGACCTTCACAACTGGAATAAACATACTCGATGGTAGCCAAGCAATCATGTCCCAGTCGTCCTTCTTCCTGTATGGAACTTAAAAACACTGCAGGATTTACCAGGTTAGTTGTCTTTAGAATCACATCATCTTGTTCAGTCAATACCACCTGGTATTTCATCATTCGGCTGGGGGACAGCCAGTGTCCCCCCTTCTGTTCTAGGACAGTTATCACCATGTGTGGAACATAGACTGTTATTGTTCTTCCCAAAGTCAATTTCCGAGCTTCTTGTATGAGCATCACTATTGCGGCCACTGCTCGAAGGCAGTTTGGCCACCCTTTACTCACTGTGTCCAGTTGTTTAGAGAAATATCCGACTGGTCGTTTCCAGCTTCCTATCCTCTGGGTTAACACTCCCAGTGCCAGGTGTTGCCTTTCATGAACAAACAACTGGAAATCTTTGGTTAGATCCGGCAGTCCCAAAGCAGGTGCAGACATTAAGGCACGTTTCAACTCTACAAAAGCCTTTTGTTGTTGTGGGCCCCATACAAAGGGAGAGTTCTTTTGGGCCTCGTACAGCGGTTTAGCTATTAGCCCATAGTTCATGATCCAAAGGCGACACCACCCAGTCATTCCCAAAAATGCTCTGAGTTCATTAATATTTCTCGGCTCAGGTATACCACAAATAGCTTCTTTGCGATCTTTTCCTAATTGTCGTTGTCCTTTTAAAATCTCAAAGCCGAGATATATCACAGTATGGCAGGCTATCTGGGCTTTCTTCCTGGATACCTTATACCCATTTAGTCCCAGGAAATTCAAAAGGTCAATAGTCACCTGTATACAAATAAATCTTTCTTCTGTAGCAATCAATATATCATCCACATATTGTAAAAATAAATGTCCAGGTCTTGGTTTGTCCTGTTTCCAGATTTCAAATTCCTTTACTAAATGATTTCCAAAAATACTTGGACTGTTTTTAAATCCTTGGGGTAATCTGGTCCATGTCAACTGCATCTTTTGCCCAGTTTGAGGATTTTCCCATTCAAAAGCAAACAGTTTTCTGCTTCCCTTTTCCAAAGGTATACAAAAGAAAGCATCTTTTAAATCAAGCACTGTAAACCACTGATAATTCTCCCTCAATGCTGTTAACAGTGTATAAGGGTTTGCTTCTACAGGATAAATGTCCTTAACTATTTGATTTACTGCTCTCAAATCTTGTACCAGCCTGTATTCACCTGATGGTTTTCTGACTGGTAAAATAGGAGTATTATACTCAGATTCACATTCCTCTAAAATTTTATACTCCAAAAATTTATCAATCAATTTCTTCAATTCCTGTCTCACTTCCGGTTTGATTGGATATTGTTTAATTCTCACTGTTCCTGCGCCTTCCTTCAAATCTATTTTAACAGGTTCTGCTAGTTTCAATTTACCAGGAATATTTGTTTCCCATACAGTAGGGATCACTGCCAAATCCACCTCCGGTGGAATTTCTTGTTCCTTTACCTTTTCTTGTATCATCAGGATTTCTCCCGTTTTTGACTCAGGTATTTTCAAGAAAAGTTCTCCTTCGTCAAAAACAATCTGTGCATTTAATTTGGATAACAAATCTCTTCCTAAGAAGGGTATCGGACATTCTGGTACATACAAAAATTCATGTGTAATTATCTTATTTCCAAATTTCAAATCCAGGGGTTGCAGGAATGGCCTGTTTTTGTTCCAATTTTTCCTTTACAGGTATTTAATAAAAAAATGTTGCTCCTGTATCCACTCCCAACCTCACAATTTAAACAACATTTTTTTCCATTTTCTTATTATCAGAAGTTATAGCTATTACCAAATTATCTCTAATAGTTAGCTTACATTCATCCTGCCAATCCTTTCTTTGTCTCAAGTAAAAAAAAACAAATCCACATATGGCATTTTATTCCATTTCCCTTCTCTTTTACAATACAGCATTAACTGCAGAATAGTGTTATAATTCAGTGTCCCATTCGTGGGCCACTTTTCCTGATCATCCAATATATACAAAGGCCACCAATTATTACAGTACTCAAATGATTACAATACTCAATCATCTGGCTCTTTTGCAGATCATCCTGTAAATTTCCCCAATGTGCCAATAAACATCCCAACAAAGAATTTTTCGGGATTTTGTCATTTACAGCAAGATTACCCATGCTTTTACTTTTAAACAACCGAGTTAACTTAGTTGCCATGGTGTAATTACTCACAGTACAATACACAATTATTCAACTCTGTCACTCTGATCCGCGGATCCACACTCCACACTCGCTTTCGTTCTCAATTACACGTCTCACCCTTACAGCCACACTCACACTTTCCCACAGTTACTTTAAACAAACATATAACACAATATTGTACCTCTTAATTTTCTTCTTAATACACAAACTCACAAAACAACAAAAAAACCAAAAACTTCTTCTAACTTCTTGTTAGAGGCACTACCTTAGAGAACACTATAGCATATAGTTTCTCTTGTCTACACTTTTGTCCAACCCTGCAATAGCTTTCGCTTATGTCTTACGGGCAGACGCCTAGGCTTCCACTTCCACAAGGATCCTTTTAGTCCAACCCTGCAATAGCTTTCGCTTATGTCTTACGGGCAGACTCCTAGTCCTACCCTGCACAGCTCTTTCACCGCGTCTGACAGGTAGACTTACTCAGTGGGACTCCAACCCACAGGTGGGACTCTATCCCACTCTTTCCCATACAATTATTACAGTGCACTTACTTACTACAATTAAAAAAAGAAGTGTCTTACCCAAAAATCCAGGGAACGTCGCGAAGAGCCTTATGGATCGGGGATCGATGGGTGTCCCCGAGAAATCCTCGGTGCCGGCTGGAACCGATCAGGTCCCCGACTCCTCCGGTCTCCTTCAGCGAGGTCCCATCTGGGTCGCCAAAACTGTTACCGAAATCTCGGAATGAAGAACTTATCGACACCAATGTGATGTAGATAAGCAGACACTTCTTTATTGACGGCCGGGTGCGTGAGCGAGGCCTCTCACGATCAACGCACGCCAGGTCCCAAAATCAGATTCCATATATAGAACTTATTCATACATATTCATTAAGTATTCATGCATAACCATGATATTTCCCGTAAATCATTAACATATTCTCCTCCTATATCCGATTCTGCACAGTAGAGCTTAGAAAGGTCTAGAAATGGGTCTGGGGTACGATTTGGGTAGGTGGTATATGAGTCGGTGGTCGCGATCTCCCCCTGCCAGAATTACCTTTTACTAAAGTTCACAGTTTCTTGGCAGGTACCTACAAGCTGTTCCAGTCGACTCTCCCCAGTTCCCATTAATCTCATATTCTGACATTTCAATACACCTCTGCGTACAGAAGACTGGTTAAATACAATGGAACCTTTCAACCCTAGAGTTATTACAATAGTTCCAGGCCCTTCTTCTAGCCTTGGTACAAGACGTACAAAAGATTCCATAACAACTCTTACTGTGTAGCTGTAAGTTTCCTATAAAATTTTTTTTTTCCTTATCCTTCTATATTTTAATTCTATTAAATGATTTTATAAAATCAATTAATTAATCAAATGAAGTCAATCAATCTTAACTTATTAACAAATCGATAACATCCCCATTACATGGAGGTTATTCCAGTGCATAGATGGCTCTGAGCACCCTTAGTTTCCTAAATTGCAAGAACCTGTTGCAATCCAGAGCAATCTCAGATTGCATTAGTCTTCCCTCAGAGTCCTGCTCAGTTTATTAGCTCAGAAGAAGGTAGAAGCCACATTTTTATCCTCTCTATTTCCTTGGCTTTATCAACAAACTTCAAGTGCAGATGAAATTCTGCTCAGGAAATATTTTAATGTAACGCTGTGTATATATATGTTTATTTCCCAGGGTTTTATTATTACTCTGTGCCTTTTCAGAAATAAGAAAGCACACTGTCAAGTGCTGCCAATTGCACTAATGTAGGAAGCAAAGAGCGTTGAATTTTTTTCAGGTTGGTACTTGGGATAAAATTCCCTTCAGCTGGAGGAGGCAGCCTGCTCGTAGCAGGTCAGCGGCCAGGTGTGGAATCGGTGTTTAGGGTGTTTAGGCTTTCTCTGAAAAGAGCAGGTGAAGAAAATAGGGTTTTCTCCTGTCTGTAGGTGTCTTGTTTCAAGTGTGGCCATGAAGTCAAAGTTCATATCAATATTTGTGCCTAACCAGAGTCCATCTAAAAAAACCAAACAACAAACAACTTAAAAGCAGAGGTGTGTGAGTGCCAGTGGGTGATGGTGTGTGCAGGGAGCTACTGGGGCGGCAGGGGAGAGGGGGACCCTCTGTGGGGGAGGCCTTGCCATGGATCCTTCCCATCTCCTTGCCTGCACTGTCGTGAAAGATGGCATTTGCAGGCAAAACATAACCTTCCCTAACACCGTCGTGGGATCTGGGACACCTCTGTGAGCTCCATTCCTGGCGTTTAGGAGGGACGGGGTGAGAGGAGCCCCTCGCCCCTTTGAGGAGGGTACTCCCTGCACCTTACACGCAGCAGCCATCGACAGCGTGGCCCCAAAGGCCTGGCGACATGCTGGGGACCCCCGGAGCCATGTTTGAGGGGTTTATGAGGGCAGTGTGCCCCCATGTCATGCCACGATGGGGGGTGACTGCCTCCAGAGCCCCCAGTGTGGGCTTGCAGGGATATTTTCCGACATACATCACAACTGGATGCAGGTACAAGGGAAGCCCAAGGCCCGGGCCACAGCCCAGGGGCCCTCCCATCTGCTCCCGCCACTCCTTCCTGGGCCAGGCAAGGATCTTTCCCAGCTTCGAGACCTCTATTCAATTTTCACGCTTTGTCTTTTATTATGGATATAACTGGAGTAAAATAAGATAGACTTTCCCCATTATTATTAGAGGTGATAATTTGCAGCCTAAGTGCGTTGCCATGGAGATGTGAGAAGTCCCAAAGAGGGAGGCCTGGAGTTGTGGCCTAATCCTGAGGTGATTTTCAATAGCACCAGCTGTCCCGGGGCTGAAAGGCGTAGCAAATTACACCATTATTGGAGGGAAACAGAGAGGTTAAGCTAATTATTTGTGGGCTTTAGACACAGGTGTTCATAAAAGCGGGGCCATGTGCTCCTCATCAAGGCGGGCGCGGAGGGGGAGGCTCGGCGGGAGGCCCCGGCCCTCATTTCAATCACAAAGGGTGGCTGTGGGTCTGCTGCCGCCACGAGGCTGCAGGTAACTGCGCCTGGAGAGCTGCCTCTTTTCCCCCCTCTCCCCCCCCCCCCCTTTTTTTTGTTTATATCCTCTTTTCCCAATTTTTCTGGGAAACGGTGTTGGAAGCTGGTGCTTTGGGGGTGTTCTGGGGCTTAGTTTGTGGGGGTATGTACGCGTGGGCAGTTGAGGCCCCGGGGGAGTGACGTACGGAATTAAACTCTATAACGTGAAAGTTATAAAGTAGGTATGTTTATTGCATGCAGATGCACGGGGGATCGCTCCACCACAAGCGTGCATGCCCGAAGTGACGATCTATCTCATATTTATACAAAAAACCAAATGAATATTCAATTAACGCCTATACATATTCATTACTTAAACCCGCCTGCTCTCGTTTCGTATGTTAATTAGCTTATCAGTCCTTTGCCTGGAATTTAGTGGTCTTGCAAGTTTGCAGCTAATTCATGTCCTTGTCGGCCATCTAGTTTTCTTTAGCAAGGAGATTTAGTGCTCCCTCTAGATAACATTGGAATGTTTCTCATCCTTTTTATAAATAGCCCCTTTTGTTAGAGGAAGAACAGACTCTTTCTTTCATTAGTTATTTCCTTAAAGCTATATGGTTATGTGACCAATCACCAGACCTACACTCCTTGAGCAGACATATACAATCACAATCGTTGTTTATTGTCCCTATTTCACACTATTTCTTCATATCAGGAGGGCCTGGCGCTGCACCATTATTGCAAGAAAATACATATAAAACATGTTTTTTTGTCTTTAATACCGTGCAGATTCACTGGTATTGCTTCTGGGGGCTTGGTGAACTCCATGTGTGTAAAAGTCTTTTAAAATAAATCGTTCCCTTTTTACAGCAGTTTAGACTGCTGTAACTTTGCCTCGTGAAAGCTTTGTTGTATATTTTTGCTTTGCTTCAGTGGATGCACTGGTGAGTGCAAGATAAGCAACACCACTAAAATGTTTTGAGACTAGGAAATAAGCGAGCTTATTACAAGCAAAACAAACTGACACAGGGGTGTGATAAACGCAGTCATTATTCATGTCAAAAATAGAATGTACTGTGATAAGTGTAATTGTTGTACCCTGTGTAAATCTGGGACCTGTGTCGCAGTTGTGGTGAGTGGGCGCGTGTGGTTCTCCTTTAAGACAATGTGATGGCTTCTCCTTCCCCTGAGGCAATCGCTGCTTGGAAAAGCCAGGCCAAAAAAGATAAGGAAAGCGAAACAAGCCAGGAAAGGCCTGCCGAAGGAGACAAAGATCTTGAGATTTGAAAAAGCGCGCCAAAGGAGAGCCAATAGGAGGAGGTGTACCCTAACGACCCAATGGGGAAAGAGCAGGACGAACATCCGGCGAGAGGAGATTCGTCAGGATCCGGGCATAAAAGACGCTGCTTTTAGGACTCAGGTGTGCGTGTGGTGGAACTGATTGAGTTCTCTGCGCACCCAGCGCTGGTTTTGCTTATTGTTTCTCAACCTAAATTGATTGAACCCAAAATAAAATTGTTTTAATTGTTATCGTTTATAACAGGGAAATGGTATGGTTTACTCAGTGAGGAAAATGCTTGTCTGCATATTCTGTTTATGTTTGTGTATGAAAATCTTTTGTTGGAAATACAGCTCTTTATTACTTTCACGGAGTTGTTCTGTGCCTCAGGTTTTAAGGGCTGCTTCTGAACCTTGAAACAGGGTTTAAAGTATCTATTTTGGATACTGTAAAAATCACTTAAATGTTTTGGGGTGTTTTGATGTTGTGATATTAAAATATGTGAGGCTGGAGAGCTTCTAAGTCCACCCTGCAGGCGAGGAATGTGGTAATGAAGGCTAAAAATCAGTGAAATGATCCCTGTGAGCACAGGGCTCAGCCCCTGCCAATGTGTGTGTGTGGGGGGGCTGGTGCTCCCAATGGGGCTACTCAGTGCAGCATCTTGTGATGGGTCCTGGACAAAGGGTATTTTGCAAGAATTCAAATATGACCAAATGGAAATGTTTTAGGAACTTGAATCTATTTCACTAAAGAAGGGAAATGTTAATTTTGTCAAAACTGAGCATCCTCCTAAAGAAAAACCTTTAAACAAGCATTTAAAAAAGTATGTTTTAAAGTTTCCTTTGCCTTTATTTAAAAAAAAAAAAGCTTTAAAGATTAATATTTTTAAATCAACATAAGGTATTTTAAGACGTAAAAGCCGAATTCGCTTTGGCTAATTGTCAGATAAGGTTTCTGTTTGTTACAACCCCTCATGAGTACTTCCTGAAAAAAAACCATGCAGCTTCTTAAAAATACTTCCAAGAAAAATATGTTGTCTCTTGGGGCAGTCCTGGGCAACAAAGCTGTGCTTTACTTGATGTCTGACTGAAAATCTCTGGTGGCACAGGGATTTGAAACTGAATTTCCTAAAGCTGGTGATTTGGCTTCTGTTACTAGAGGGTTGTTGCCTTTCAGGTGTAGTTTCAGCATGTCTGTGCTAGGTGGAGTGTGTGTTAGGAGTAAATACAAATGCTGGCGGGCTGGAAGCTTACTAGCTGGCATGAACCTAAGAGAACATCCACTGGAGACCACAGCAAGGGGAATTTGCTGTGTCTCAGATTATGTGTTTACTGTGTAAACGTGCTGTCTCTCTTGGCTAGAGCTTTCAGATGCATGGAAAAATAAAGGATGCCACGGGCTGGTACGTGCTTCAGAGTCTAGTGAAAGTTATGTTGTGTGCTGTGTTATCTTTTTCTCTAAGATAACTTTATCAGAATACTGGATCTGTTGCTGTTGAGAAGAACCCATTGATGTGCGGAATTAGACTCTATAACTTGAAAGTTATAAAGTAGGTATGTTTATTGCGTGCAGATGCACAGGGGATCGCTCCTCCACAAGCGTGCATGCCCGAAGTGACGAACCATCTCACATTTATACAATAAAACAAATGAATATTCAATTAACGCCTATACATATTCGTTACCTAAACCCGCTTACTCTCGCTTCGTATGTTAATTAGCTTATCAGTCCTTTGCCTGGAATGTGGTGGTCTTGCAGGTTTGTAGGTGATTCATGTTCTTGTCGGCCATCGGATCTTCTCCAGCGAGGAGACTTAGCACTCCCTCCCTCTAGATAGCATTGGAATATCTCTCATCCTTTTCTCATTTTTTTTAAATAGCCCCTTTCTTAGAGGAAGAAGGGCAGGCGTCTCCTCAAAACTGTAGGCGTCTCCTCAAAGCTGTGTGCCTATGTGAACAGACATCGCACCCATGACTAGTCACCATACCCACATTCCTTAAGCAGACACATACAATCACAATCCATGTCCATTATCCCCATTTCACACTATTTCTCCATATCAATCCCCCCTTTTCTATCAAACTAAGTAAATTCTTTTACTTAAGCAGTCCCGAATGATATAAAGCATCATACATAAGCGTTACCCTTTTAAACATTCTCCAAACCCACAAATATAACATAATGGTTAGTATTAAGGAAATTCCTAAACTGATCAATAAGATCACAATGGGGTGTACCATAGTGTTAAGAATTCCTGTTGCAGAAGGTGACCAGCCAAAGAGAGTATCCCACCAATTATGGTTTCCATCCTCTTCTACCTTTTTTAAAACTTTCTTGATCCCCTCTACATCATGATGGATCATAAGAAGAGTTTCGTGTCCCTTTTCTTTGGTTTCTTCCAGTATACGTTGTAAATCTGCATGTTTTAATAGTTCTTTTATACTGCTTATATTTAGTCCTATGGGGGTAGGAATTATTATCTGTGATAGGGTAAAGTTGGATTTTAAGAATTGATGAGACACTACTGGGGCTGAGTAACTAAAATCGCATCCTGTGATAGTAGTAAAATTACAAATACAATAAATTGAATACTGTGCAGTCTCCTTTACTTCCCCATCTATGGTTATTGTGTTACACTTAGTTCTCAAACACACACATCCCTTCCCTGCATATATAATTACTGTTTTCAAGTTTGCATTTGGTCGGGCCTCGAAATGGCATATTTTCTGCTCTGTATCTAAACAAGTATCCTGAGCCATTATAGTATTGCTTTCACAGAGGAAGCCCTGCTGTTCTCGCATAATACAAGATTCTAAATCTACTGTTTGCCACTTGTCGCCTATCTTTCTGGCCCATGTTCTATGTTCAAAAGGGTATAGGAGCACCCCATTACGGTTAATTCCAAGGGCTACAATGGGGTGTATGGTAATTATTACTGCATTATGTATGGTTAACACAAAAGCTGTGATGGTGTGTGTGTTGGGGTCGTAGGTAAAGTTCACCATATTCCACCACGACTGGAGTTTTCTTTCTACCTCCGTAGCATTGTCCCAAACCATCTTTCGAATTTCTGTAGGAAATATGCCTTCCTCTCCTTCTCTTATTATGGATGCAGCTATTGATTGCATCCACATTTGGGCTTGGATACAACTTAGAGCCAGGGTGACGTCCTCCTGTAAACCACTTAATGCCTTAGTGATGAGTTGATGATCTTCCATGTTTATTTGTTCCCACCTGGGGAGTACCTTCGATATCAACCATTGGTGCGCCCCTAATGCCGATAATGAAGATTTTAGTGGTTGTTGTAGTTTTGATAGATCGGCCATGGTGGCGGCTAGTTTATTCATTATCACCTCTGAGTCTATGGAATTTAATACTCCGAGTCCTGTTCCCAGCATTCCAGTTACATCTCTCACTATTCTGTTTCGATAAATATTTCCCCTTTTTCTTAACCAAGTTGTCCATCCCTCATAAGAGGTTCGTAAGAAGGGGGAACAGGATGGCTTAACATCAGAAACATTGACTTGTATTTTTAACTCTATTCTTTTAAGAGACCATTCTGGGTTAAACAACATTTGTTGCTGACCTGTATTTCTGATTACATATGGTCCAATTGTATAAATTTTTGGATCTGGTTTAGTTAATTTAAGATCAAGCGTTAATGGGGTTGTTGTAACTGTGGTGGTGGTAGGAACAGTGGTTAGCATGATTGTTATTTTGATCTTATAAGTCAGAGCTGTTCTTGGGGATTCCTTTCCTAGGCATATTATAAAGATGGGCTCAGTTAAGGTAAAATTGTGCCAACATTCCCGTGAATTAAAGCACATGGTTGTATTTAGAAGGGTAAATTCCTTATCTACCTTTCTGACATTAATCAGGGTGTCTCCCGAAATCTTGGTGTTATCCTTTTCATTATATGTTTGACACCCTACTTTTATCCTATCTCCTAATTTTCCCCATAATCGGTCGACTTTGTGTACATCCTCCCGGTCCCATTGATTCCTTTGGTACACCTCATTTTCAGAAAAAACCACCATAGCTAGTTTTGTCTTTGAGTCCACCTTTCCCATTATTCCAGTGTGTTTTTTCTGGGCATGATTCCAAGGCCAATTATCAGGCTCTTGGTTGTAGGCAAGAGAGAGGGTACAAAAAACCACAAATGCTTTAAACCCACTATTGATCATTTTAAGAATCTAAACGTTCCTCATATATACATATAAAATCTGTTTTGATCAAAAATATCTTTGTTTGAGTTGGGGCTTACCGATAACAAGTCGGGCAAGACTGGCCACTGGCTCAGTCCCAGACTCTTTTGTTCTATATTGTTTGTTGTGGTGCCCTTCCCATATGGTGGATCCGCAACCGCTCAGGTTCACTTACTTGCCACCCACATTGTTCCCATTTGTCTGAGTAAATTTGAGTTTCAGTTCTTTTTTATCTGGGGTTACTTTCCACGAAGTTGCAGGGGCTTTCTTAATCCGGGTATGGTGAATCCAAGAATTCTGTCCCTCAACCTTGATTGCAGTGTAGGTGGTGAGTAGGACTTGAAAAGGTCCGGTCCACTGTGGTTCCAGGGTTTTATCTGTAAAACACTTAACGTATACATAGTCCCCTGGTTGTATATCGTGAACAGGTCCATCCAGACCCCTACTACGTGTTCCCATCACATGCTTCTCAATTCTTATTAATTGTTTGTTTGGTGCCACCATATAGGAAGTCATTGTTTCTTCACCAATCTGTGAAGACGTCCCCTTTTGTACCCCATAGGGTCGTCCATATAAAATTTCAAATGGGCTAAGCCCCTCTTTTGCTCTTGGTCTAGTTCGAATTCGTGTAAGAGCTAATGGCAAAGACTGGGGCCAAGTTAGATTTGTTTCTTGGCCTAACTTGACAATCTGTTGTTTGATTAGATGATTCATCTTTTCCACCTGGCCACTCGATTGTGGTCGGTATGGGGTATGTAATTGCCAATCTATTCCTAGATGGTGGCTGATCTGTTGCACTATTCTGGACACAAAATGTGGTCCTCTATCTGAGGACATTACCGCTGGGACTCCAAACCTAGGTATTATCTCTTGGAGTAGTATTTTGGTCACTTCCCGGGCTTTAGCAGTTCTGCACGGGAAGGCTTCTGGCCAACCTAAAAAGGTATCTGTTAGTACCAATAAATTTCGATACCCCCCTTTTCTAGGAAGTTCCGAGAAATCGATCTGCCAATGTTGCCCTGGAACATTTCCTCTCCCAATTTTTCCCAACTTTGGCCCCTTGGTAATCTTAGGATTAGTCTGGAGACAAAGGTCACATTGTTGGGTTACTTGTCTAATAGTAGTATACAAATTTCGTGCTGTTATGTTTTTAGTGAGATCCTTATATAGAGCTTCTGCCCCTCAGTGCCTTTTTCTATGTTCTTCCCGGACTACTGACCATACCATGTAGGAAGGAATCACTATTCTCCCATGTGAGATTATAGCCCACCCTTCCTCATTATATGATCCCTCTAGGTCAGAAATCAGTTTGCGATCTTCTTTTGTATAGTCTGGTTTACCTTCTAGAGATATTTGTCCATCGGGTATTAGCGCACCCTCTACCTTGATTGCTTTTCTGGCTGCCTGTTTTGCTTCCCTGTCCGCCAGTTCATTTCCTCTTTCCAATTCTGTGCTCACTTTCTGGTGTGCCTTAATGTGCATAATTGCCACCCTTTCAGGAAGCTGGACCGCATTTAGGAGTTTCAAAATTTCTTCTGCATGTTTGATGATTTTTCCTTGGGAGTTTAACAGTCCCCTTTCTTTCCATATTGCTCCATGAGCATGTACCACTCCAAAGGCATATTTAGAATCAGTCCAAATATTTATAGGTTTTCCCCGAGCTCTCTCCAGAGCTCGAGTAAGGGCTATGATTTCAGCCTTTTATGCCGAAGTGTCAGCTGGTAGCGGCCCCGATTCTATCACTTCTTCAGAGGTTGTAACAGCATATCCGGAATGTCGCTTTCCATTCAGCATATAGCTGCTCCCATCCGTGAACCAATGTTCAGCTCCATTAATAGGAACATCCTTGAGATCTGTCCGACTAGAATAAGTGGCTTCGATTGTTTCTAGACAGTCATGATCAACTGATTCTCCAATATTCCCATTAAGAAATGGGGCCGGATTGACGATGTTTGTAGTCACGATCTCAACATCGTCTTGTTCCACCATTATGGCCTGGTATTTTAGGTATCTCTGTGGGGAGAGCCAGTGCCCCCCTTTTGTTTCAAGGACTGCAGATACTGTGTGGGATACTAAGACAGTCATTTTCTGGCCCAGGGTAAACTTCCGGGCCTCTTGGATGTTTAGGATGACGGCTGCTACTGCTCTCAGGCAACCAGGCCATCCTTTTGCAGTGGCATCCAGCAGTTTAGAGAAGTATGCCACTGCCCGTCTGTATGGTCCCAAATCTTGTGCCAGTATTCCTAATGCCATTCCCTGTTTCTCATGGGAAAATAGGAAAAATGGCTTACTCACATCAGGAAGTCCTAGTGCTGGTGCCGACATCAAGGCTTTCTTCAGTTCATGGAAAGCTCTGTCTGATTCAGCATCCCACTGAAGATCCTTCTGATTAGCTGCTATCAGGGAATATAATGGTTTAACAAGCAAGCCATAATTACATATCCAAAGCCGGCACCATCCTGTCATTCCCAGAAATGTCTGCAGTTCCTTTACAGTTCGTGGTCGGGGGGCTTGGCATATGGCTTCTTTTCGGGCCTTCCCCAGGACCCGTTGTCCGGCACTGATCTCGTACCCTAGGTATGTGACCTGTTGTAACACCACCTGTGCCTTCTTCTTAGAAACTCGATATCCTTGTAGTCCCAGAAAGTTCAGCAGACTCACAGTCCGAATAATACAAGATTCTTCGGTTTTGGTTGCAATAAGAAGATCGTCTACATATTGTAACACTTTCCCTTCTCCTGACGGTGGTTCCCATAACTCCAAATCCTTTGCTAATTGGTTTCCAAAAATTGTGGGGCTATTTTTAAACCCCTGTGGCAACACTGTCCATGTGAGCTGGGTCTTTCGACCGCTTCTGGGATTTTCCCATTCAAAAGCAAAAATTCTTTGGCTGGCTTCGTGGAGAGGGAGGCAAAAGAAGGCATCTTTTAAGTCTAAAACTGTGAACCAAGCTAGGTCAGGTGTCAGGGTGGTTAGTAAGGTATAGGGGTTAGCTACTACAGGATACAGATCCTCTGTTATTTTGTTAATGGCCCTTAAATCTTGAACTATCCTATAAGACCCATCAGGTTTTTTAACTGGGAGGATAGGTGTGTTAAATTCTGACTCACATTCTTTTAGTAGTTTCAGTTCTATGAATCACTCTATGTTTGGACAAATTCCTTCCCTATCTTCCCTTTTCAGTGGGTATTGTTTAATTCTTACCGCACTCTGTCCTTCCTTCAATTTTACTATTACAGGTGATGCATTCTTGGCACGTCCCGGTATGTCAATTGCCCATACTCCGGGATATACCTGATCAATA
Source organism: Falco rusticolus (assembly GCF_015220075.1). Classification (NCBI taxonomy): domain Eukaryota; kingdom Metazoa; phylum Chordata; class Aves; order Falconiformes; family Falconidae; genus Falco; species Falco rusticolus. Next base: position 8,070,411 of record NC_051209.1, on the reverse strand, counting down.
ATTCTGGTATCAATTTCCCTTTTTATAGGAGTATTGGCCAGAGATAGGCTCATAACCTGTATGTATTGATGATTATTTACCTCCAGAGTAACGTCCCCTTTTTTAAATTTGATTGTTGCCTCCAATTGTTCTAATAAGTCCCTACCAAGAAGGGCCTTTGGGGAATTTGGCATAAATAGGAATTTATGGATCCCCATGTTTTCCCATGTTCTTGTGACCATCCGATTTTCTTCAGGTGATTCATGTCCTTGTGACCATCCAATCTTCTCCAGCAAGGAGACTTAGCACTCCCTCCCTCTAGATAGCATTTGAATGTCTCTCATCTTTTCTCATTCTCTTTTAAATAGCCCCTTTGTTAGAGAAAGAAGGGCAGGCGTCTCCCCTTTGTTAGAGGAAGAGGGGCAGGCGTCTCCTAAAAACTGTAGTTGTCACCGCACCCATGACTAGTCACCATACCCACATTCCTTAAGCAGACACATACAATCACAATCCATGTCCATTATCCCCATTTCACACTATTTCTCCATATCAAAGCCAGGTTGAAATAATTGTAGCAAGTAGAATGCTCACAGCAGGGCTCCTTTGTAATTTGCAAGGGACAATGACATTTAAATGCTGGGAAGTAAAAGTATCAAAAAACTAAGTGATGGCACAACCTAGGCTGAAGCTGCTGGAATTAGTGAACAAATAGAGTGTAAGCATGTTTCATGTGGTTCTGAAGAATACATAAAGCTCCTAACTTTCCCTAGCTACAAGAAGAATCTGCAGAATGTGGGTTTTTTAGCTTAGTTGTGTAATTTTCATTCTTGGTACCAAGTCTTGATTATTGCCTGAAGTAGTTTAGAGTCACAAATTGAAATTTGAGGGGTTGTCTTTAAATCCTGGAGAGTGCTGGGATGTGGAGGGAAAGTGTAGTGAAGGAGAAAGAAAGGGGGTAGGGCTAAAAAAAGCTGAGAAAGGCATACTGTGAAAAAGGGCTTGACGGGCTGAGTGAATAACAAGTTTTGTCTACTTAAGCGGCTACTGGAAGTATGGTCATTCTGGGGTGGGAGTTTCATTGGTGGGACGCTTGTTCCGGCATAAAAGTGCACCTTCCTGCTTATTTCATCTCCCTCCACCCAAAGAAATCCTTTACTCTTTCGGGACATGGGAATATCCATTTTTACGTGAAGGCGATGATGTACGGAATTAAACTCTATAACTCGAAAGTTATAAAGTAGGTATGTTTATTGCGTGCAGATGCACGGGGTATTGCTCCACCACAAGCGTGCATGCCCGAAGTGACGAACCATCTCACATTTATACAATGAAACAAATGAATATTCAATTAACGCCTATACATATTCCTTACCTAAACCCGCTTACTCTCGCTTCGTATGTTAATTAGCTTATCAGTCCTTTGCCTGGAATGTGGTGGTCTTGCAGGTTTGTAGGTGATTCATGTCCTTGTGACCATCTGATCTTCTCCAGCGAGGAGACTTAGCACTCCCTCCCTCTAGATAGCATTGGAATGTCTCTCATCCTTTTCTCATTCTTTTTTAAATAGCCCCTTTGTTAGAGGAAGAAGGGCAGGGTCTCCCCTTTGTTAGAGGAAGAAGGGTAGGTGTCTCCTCAAAGCTGTGTGACTATGTGACCATACCCACATTCCTTGAGCAGACATATACAATCAAGATCGATGTCCATTGTCCCCATTTCACGCTATTTCTCCAGATCAGTCCCCCTTTTCTATCAAACTAAGTAAATTCTTTTACTTAAACAGTCTTCCCGAATGATATAAAGCATCATACATAAGTGTTACCCTTTTAAACATTCTCCAAACCCACAAATATAACATAATGGTTAGTGTTGCGATGGAGGGAAGACACAGTCACTCAATACGAGTGATCAGCAAACTTCATTTATTGAACCTTACAGCCACCTTTTATGCCTTCTTATAATTAGCTCATACATATTACAAAAGTTAAGCTCATTATTGGTTAGTTGCCTAAATACCAAGCCCGCCCCTAGTTTCTCTTCTGTAGTTATCTGTTCCCACCTGCAACATTCTTTTCCCACCGCAATCTTCCTGTTATTGTGTAACAAGGACAGCCAAAGACAGTGTATTTTTGCTTTACTTCAGATAAGCTGAGAGCGATGTGCATTTTTGTCCAGCCAGCTGGACTATGTCTATGTGACCCTTTTCAGCTAGCCAGTTATCCACAATTCCCCCGTTTTTATTTTGGGCGACATAGGCCTGGTTGACCATTTTCAATAACAGCGTTTTAATACAGGAAAATACACAGCCAACTTATAAAATCTCAGTTCAGAAGTATAATTCCAGAAATACTTGAAAAATAAAGTTAGCTTGAGGCTTTAATTTAGATGCTCTTTCTGTTCCAGTGATATAAAATGTTTAAAAAATTCAAAGGTAATTTTAAAGTTCTGAACATGGACTAATGCAAGCTCAAAACCCAAAAAGAAACCAAACTGATGTTTGACTAGGAATATTTGCAAATATTTTAGTGGAAAATCCCTGACCATTAACAATTTTCTGTCCAAATAACAACTGCCCTTAGGCAACCGACCAGTCCATACATTTTCTGAAGAATACCTCATTGATATCAAAGAATTAACAAAGGGAAAAAATTAGTTCTAAGCTATATACATTCATAAGTGGATTTTTCAATAGTTGCATACAGATTTACACACTAAGCCATAATGGCTTGTAGGTGATACACACAAGAAGAGTACGTTGCTTATCTGTCTGAATGTCTATGCTAAATTTGACAACTATGCCACAAGCCAAGCCTACATGGGTGCTGTGTGTTATGCACGTTCCTTAACAAACAGAAGTATAATAGACAAATTCCCAAGATCTAGTCCCCAACCTAATTATATTATTTTGTAGCCAATTAAGGAAAATAACACAAATGTGCATATCTACATGTGCACACACCTTTTAGTTCAGAACCGATCTGTGATAAAAGGCCTTAGCCTTATGGCATCATCGAATCTTAACGAGTACAGTAATTAAAAATGCAGTCTTACTGTAAGTGCGATTTATGCTGACATTCCCTCAAATGCTACACGTGAGTATTTCTCACTCAACTGCCTCAAGGTAAAATAGTAGTATTTGTTAATATGTATTAAAAAATCATTAATTCTCTACAATAGCAGTTGACTTCCATAACACTATGTAAGCAAAAGAGGCTTAAGATGGGTTTTCTGAATACTAACAATTTATTTTAGACTGTCTAAACTCAGGTCTTGAAAGATTTCACTCTGCCAGACGTAGAAACACTGTTGCACTCCAGTTGTGATATCCCTTTTCCCAAGTTGTCACATGCACATCTCGCTCAAGCAACAGTATTGTTAAAGTTTCTCTCTGCTACATAAAAGCATATTGCACTTGTAGATATAAAAGACAGCACCCTTACTTAGATTATTACCTTATTACCTCATAACTCTTAGTATACCTTGTATCTCTGATTTCATCACTTCAAAAATTCACCAGAAGCAGATAAAACCACAGCATCAGACTAAACTACACCTTAACTGCTGATTCAAATAAAGGCATTCTCTTCAGATATGCCTAATGCTTACAAATAATTTTGGCTGGTTTTGATCAAGAAACTATTATTACAATAATGATCAAAAATAATAATCCCGTTTGCAAAATGCCTTTAAGCCAGCCTCCTAGTCCCAACCAATTTCCACATTCAGAATACAGCATAAATACAGAATACAGAATAAATTATCTCCATCAAGGCAAAAAGGCTTCTTTTTAAACACAGAGATGTTTGGTAGTTCAAGGCAGAAACCCATTTCTTGTAGGGGACATCTGAAGCACTTTTTTTGGTGGGTTTGTAATCGATTCCGTATTTTTCTTTGAGAAGCTTAAGCTGTTCCATTTGTTTCAGGAGTGTTTCCAACTCTGATTTGTCGAATAGGTCCGTATTTCCCAAAAATATACATTTCCTCCGCTGTGATTTTATACGGCAGGTTCCGAATATAAAGGATCCGATTGACCTCTGGGGGCAGCCAGATGTCAGCTTGCTTGGCCGCTTGCATCGCCATGGTGCCAATCGGAGGGGGGTGGTGCCGCCTCGGAGAGAAACCGCGGCCGGGAAGGGGCCTGCCGGGCCGCGCGCCGCCGCTCGCCGCTGCCGCGGGGGACCCGGATGCTACCCCATACGCTAATAACCCGGGTAATTCCTTTTTACAATCTATGTCCCGAACACTCCGCTTTTCTAAAAAGCATATGAGCGAATCGTACGTCGCTTGTCTCTCCATACCTTCGTCAGCGCTGTTGCAGCCTTTGCGAGACTTCGGCGACGCGTGGCCGGCGGGACCCTCTGTAGGTGCTCCCGGGCGCGGGGACTGTGCCCTTCCGCCTCCTGCGCTGCTTTCAGGACCAGTACCCGAATCTCCGTCGAACCGTGGCTTGCAGGTTCAGCCCTCTCTAGGGTCCCTGTTCGGGCGTCATTTGTTGCGATGGAGGGAAGACACAGTCACTCAATATGAGTGATCAGCAGACTTTGTTTATTGTCCCTTACAGTCACCTTTTATGCCTTGTTATAATTAGCTCATACATATTACAAAAGTTAAGCTCATTATTGGTTAGTTGCCTAAATACCAAGTCCGCCCCTAGTTTCTCTTCTGTAGTTATCTGTTCCCACCTGTAACATTCTTTTCCCACCGCGATCTTCCTGTTATTGTGTAACAAGAACAGCCAAGGACAGTGTATTTTTGCTTTACTTCAGATAAGCTGAGAGCGATGTGCATTTTTGTCCAGCCAGCTGGACTATGTCTATGTGACCCTTTTCAGCTAGCCAGTTATCCACAGGTTAGTATTAAGGAAATTCCTAAATTGATCAATAAGATCACAATGAGGTGTACCATAGCGTTAAGAATTCCTGTTGCAGAAGGTGACCAGCCAAAGAGAGTATCCCACCAATTATGGTTTCCATCAGGAAATCATTTACATATTCATTACAAGTCCGGGAATTCATTTACATATTTCGCTCCTGCGCAATGTCCTTGAGGAGTGGTCGTCTGGGGGTCTTCAGGATGAAGATCAGGAGTCTTCCTCCAGTGAACCTTTTTTACCTTCTTGTTTCTGCGCAGACTCTGTTCCTCAGTAGACTAATGAGCATGATTCAGATTCCTTGTTTAGATAGCGTTATATACACAACAGAAACTTAGGACCAGATGGCCCTTATAAAGATAACGAGTCCAAGGACCTTGTGTCTAGTACATCCGTGGTGCTGACACTAAGGGTCTTGGTGTATTCATCATGTTGACATTAAGGGTCCTTGAACACCTCCCAACTTTGGATAATTATATATAAGCACATCATTTTCTAAAAAAGTAGTATACCATTCATCACTCATTGTACGTAGCTCATTATTCAATCCCCCCTGTTCTAAAAACTATCATTATGCTCTCTGATCATTATGCTCTCTGATCATTCTTCGACAGCACCAAACAGAACATTGAAGTAATAAGGAGTACGTAATTGCCAATCTATGCCCAATACTGTACTCACTTGTTGTACTATTTTGGCACAAAAGTGTGAGTCTCTATTGGAAGAGATTGTTGCCGGAACCCCAAAGCGGGGGATAATTTCATTTAACAATCCCTTCGTTACCTCTCTTGCTTTATTTGTTCAACAAGGAAAGTTTTTTGGCCAACCTGAAAACTTATCAGACATAACTAATAAATATTGGTACCCCCCTTTCCTTGGGAGTTCGGAAAATCAGCTTGCCACTGTTGTCCTGGATAATTCCCTCTACTAATGTTCCCTAGTTTTATTTTATTTGCTGTATTGGGATTATTGTGTAAACACATTTGACATTGCTGAGTCACCTGTTTTATTACAGTATACAAGTTTCGCCCTATCAATTTCTGATTTAGACTTTTATATAAAGTATCAGCTCCCCAATGCGTCTTATTAATAATAGGGCTGTGGTCCATATTAAATTGGATGGTACCACTATACAACCATCCCTTAAATAAGTCCACTTATTTATTTTTATTTTATCATTCATGTCCTGAATTACCTTTAAGTTTTCTTTAGAATAGTTTGGCTCCTGATCTGTACTTACAGTTTGGTTTTTATCGTCTGGTATTAAGGATAATTCCTCCTTTCCTACCTCCTGTTACTTGTCTGGCCTCATGGTCGGCCAGGTGGTTTCCAATTTCCAAATCAGTGCCTCAATGGGCCATCTTATGTTCTTTTTCCTGGATGACCCTCTTATAACAGAGGGGGCCATTCCTCACATCAAGGTCTGGCATGGCATATGTTCCCACCGCTCAACGCCTACTGGGTTGCAGCCAACAGCGGAGCTCAAGATTCTTCTTGGTGGCAAACACAGAGGCCAACCCAGTCTTGCCCTTGACTATGGTAGGAGGCACCTGACCAACCTTATTCCGTGTACTTCGTTGTCAATGCAGTTTCATCTGCACATCCCATAACAAGTCACTGTCATGGCAAAACACACAGATTTACATTAGTAGAACTACTACAGAGTGTATTTTATTTCAGTTTTTCTGCCAATATCCCCACAGCCCTGCTGACCAAGGGATATTGTTTTATCTGAACTGGGCAAGCCTCCCCCTTATCATTTTTACTGTAACAGGTAAAGCATTTTTCACCTTTCCTGGAATTTATTTTCAGATACACCTGGTTAAAAATTTCTTTTACTTCAGGGAGGTCCTCTTTTCCTCTTTTCTGTTGAATTAAAGATAAGCTCAAGATTTCAATTACTTGATCATTTTTAACTTTTAGTTTCATTTCTCCTTCTTTAAAGTCTAGATGTTCTAATAAATCTCATCCCAACAAAGATATTGGTGAATTTGGTGTTCTTGTTTTCTGAGTTTGTACTTTAAAGATTTCAGGATGTTTTCCTGGTGGCCAGCAGCTCCCACAACTGTAACAATTTTATTTTTTTTTTTACTGAAGTTTAACAAATAAGTTGAGTTTGTATTCACTAAAATTCCACCTCATTTTTCCTAGTCCCTAGTTCACCAGAACCCCTTGCTGGTTCTTTAGCTTAGGGCAATCTCGCTTCCAGTGTCCACTTTCCCTACAATATGCACAGTGATCCGATCCCATAGGAGAGAGATTCAGTCTTTCACTTCTGCCTGACATTCCTCCCGTCTCTGCTTCATCTCCTCTACCAGTTTAGCACGACCCAGCTCTTCTTCTCTTACCTTCTGTACACGTTCCCTGTTCCTTCTATCACCTTTTCTATATCCGCTTACCTAGTAACTCGAACCTTTATCTAGTCCTATTAGATCATCCTGACAAGTCTTTCATAACCAACTTTCAAACATCTAAATTTCCCATCAAAGATTCACCTTTATTCTCCTCATACCCATTGCCTACCCTAAAGGGGCCGTTACTGGTCCTGTTGTGCTGCAAATGCTGCAGCAATTGGGGTGACATTGTCAGGTCCTTCTGCTCAATTGTCAGCAACAGCAACCCCCTCCTACTCAGCAGCAGAAGGGTTCGGGGCAGGAGATGCTCTTCCTGCTCTGCAGGTTACACAAGCCTGCCTCTGCAGCAGCACTTCTGTTTTAACTCTTTCTTACCCTGAATGCAAATCTGCTCCTTGTTGCTTTAAGTCTGTTATTACATATCATGCCTTTGCAGGCAAACAGAAAACATCCTGCCATGCATCCTAGCATGATTCAGTCGCACCTTCGAGGGGGTACGGGGGTTTGTACAAACTCACCCCAATACTTCAACACTTTCACAAGGTCTCTGATTCCACACACACACACGCCTCAGGTTTTACATACATCAGTACAAGTTTTTATATCTTACAACGTGTTTCATTCTGGTTGCTCCACAGAAGGAACCGCAACCTGAGCTTTTTAACACAAAAATTTCAACAAGAACATCTTACTAGTTTAGGTCTCAGTTTTTTCCTATCCTTTTCTAGAGCCACAATCAAAGATCAGGTGATGTTAATCCCGCACTCTTTCTAGTGCTAGTACCATAGGATCCCGAGGGGGTACTAAGCCGCAGTCCTTTTGCCACTCAGGTTTGTCCTGGAGGGCGAAGAACATGTCTGCATACGATACTTCGTCCCATTTTCCTTCTCTTCTCAGACACAACATTAATTGCAGGAGAGTGTTATAATCTAACGTTCCTCCCTCCTGAGGCCATTTCGCATCACTCTCCAATTTATACAAAGGCCACCACTGATTACAATATTTAACCAATTTCCTTCTATTTTCGGTACCACCATGTCCTACGATATCCCTCCAATGTTTTAATATACAACCCAAGGGCGATTTTTCACAGGGCTTACTCCTTCCATTTCCCATTTTGCAATTTTAATTACTTTGTTTTTCTCCGGCCGCCTTAGCCACCCAAGGTCGGAAACACGGATAGAGCTCCTTACTCGTTTTGCACTCAAACGCCTGTCTCAAGCACTCTTGCACTCACACTTAGTCAAAATAATTAAGCTATACACGGAAAATCAAAATGCGCATCTCAATCACACCATTCACACTCTCCGGGCAGCCCTCAGTCACACAAGCAGTATGTTATACGGTACCGTGCACTTATGTACAACTTTGAGGAGCACTAACAGTTCACAAAGTATGTGAACTTCAAAAAAAAACAACAAACAAAAACAAATTTTTCCTGGTCTTAAGCAGAGTGTTAAGTTTTCCGCTATTTGCCACGAATTACCAGAATATTAATATTTTTCTGCATACATTTCATAACTCCGAGTTTTGAACATATAACAAGACAACACATAGAACAAACAAGACACAGAGCGCTATTTCAGTTGTTACATTCCAGGAATTCCCCAATTCTTAAGACAACCTAAAGGAAGCTTTTAGCTTCCTCTTTTTCCTACGCAAAAGTTTCCCATTTACTTTTGCTGTGAGGTCCCTCTTGTTCCTGTGAGATTCCGCCTTATTTCGTCCCACCCCCCGCTTTCCGTCACGAGGCCTCCGGGCTTTTAGGAATGGCAGTAACCTCGGGTTTGCTCGATCTGCCCTCAAGATCGCTAGCGGCCACCCCTTGGTCAGCAACCCCCCTCCCAAGGTACCTTTCCTCCTGGGGACTACGCTGCGCGCCGGACGTCTCCGTGCGTCTCACCAGCCGCCCCGTTACTAAACATACCGTTTTATCCGTGGATCCAGGGGTTTCTCTTCTGCTCCCGGGTGAACAGCTGAGAAGAGGAGGCTCCTCCGAGGAAATCTCCCGGGGCGCGCCTAGGAGCGTCCGCTCCGCAGCTGGTCCCTCAGACGAGCAGAAATCCTCCTGCCTGGCTCGCCAAAATGACGTGCGGAATTGGACTCTATAACTCGAAAGTTATAAAGTAGGTATGTTTATTGCGCGCAGATGCACGGGGGATCGCTCCTCCACAAGCGTGCATGCCCAAAGTGACGAACCATCTCACATTTATACAATGAACAAATGAATATTTGAACAAATGAATATTCAATTAATGCCTATACATATTCCTTACCTAAACCCGCTTCGTATGTTAATTAGCTTATCAGTCCTTTTGCTTGGAATGTGGTGGTCTTGCAGGTTTGTAGGTGATTCATGTCCTTGTGACCATCCAATCTTCTCCAGCAAGGAGACTTAGCACTCCCTCCCTCTAGATAGCATTTGAATGTCTCTCATCTTTTTCTCATTCTCTTTTAAATAACCCCTTTGTTAGAGAAAGAAGGGCAGGCGTCTCCCCTTTGTTAGAGGAGGAGGGGCAGGCGTCTCCTCAAAACTGTAGTTGTCACCGCACCCATGACTAGTCACCATACCCACATTCCTTAAGCAGACACATACAATCACAATCCTTGTCCATTATCCCCATTTCACACTATTTCTCCATATCAACATGAATCACCTGCAAACCTGCAAGACCACCACATTCCAAGCAAAAGGACTGATAAGCTAATTAACATACGAAGCGGGTTTAGGTAAGGAATATGTATAGGCATTAATTGAATATTCATTTGTTTTATTGTATCGTCACTTCGGGCATGCACACTTGTGGAGGAGCGATCCCCCGTGCATCTGCGCGCAATAAACATACCTACTTTATAACTTTCGAGTTATAGAGTCTAATTCCGTACGTCACACACATTATTTCATCCCACTTTTGTTCTCTCCGAAGAAACAACATAAGCTGTAAAATTGTGTTGTACTATAAGGTGGCCATCTTTCTCCATCATGTAACGTATACAAAGGCCACCAATTCTGACAATATTTAAAAAAATGTCTTTTTTGTTCAACTTTCCTCCTGGAATTTCGCCAAATTCTTTACAATGCTTCAAAATACATCCCAGGGGTATTTTGGTATTTATTTCTTGGCTCGGTTTGCCCCCCATCTTCCTAATAAGTCTAGGATATATTTGTCTACAATGTATTAATTATTTAGCCTTATTTCTTGGTCTCTTTTTTTTTTTTTTTTTTAAAGGAGATAATATATTTTAGACACTTGCCACCCTTTGTTCGAGTATACAGACAGCACCTACGACATTAAGGGCAGAGGTTAATTCGTGCTTTTTCGAAATGATGATAGCTCTAATGTTTTGTCCACAGTCTCCCGCTCTAATTTCTAATTATGCATTCCAACACTTCATAAATTGATTTTTCAATCGCTCCGTCCCTCTCTGGCCGGCCCCTCGCGGGGAACACGGACACGCAGATCGGGACTCCCCACTCGCTTCGCAGTGACACTCACTTCACACTCCGGGCAGCCCGCAGTCACACAGGCAGTATATTACAAGGTACCGTGCGCTTACATACAGCTCTAGTAACGCTGACAGTTCGCGTTATCACACAAAGTATGCATTTCAATGAACAATTGCCAAAAAACAGATTCTAAATTTTTTCTGGCCTTAAGCAGAGTGTTAAGTTTTCCGCTATTTGCCTAGAATTACCAGAATATTTTTTTTCAACATACATTTCATAACTCCAAGTTTGAACATGTAACAAGACAACACATAGAACAAGACACAGAGCGCTATTTCAGTTGTTACATTCTAGGAATTCCCCAAATCTTAAGACAACCTAAAGGAAGCTTTTAGCTTCCCAAATCTTTATGAATTATTTAAGATTTTGTTACTCCCATGTTTTCCTTTTTTTTTTTTTTTTTTTTTTCCGACGCAGAAGTTTCCCTTTTACTTTTGCTATGAGGTCCCTCTTAACTTGTTACTGTGAGATTCCGCCTTATTCCGTCCCACCCCCCGCTTTCCGTCACGAGGCCTCCGGGCTTTTAGGAATGGCAGTAACCTCGGGTTTGCTCGATCTGCCCTCAAGATCGCTAGCGGCCACCCCTTGGTCAGCAACCCCCCTCCCAAGGTACCTTTCCTCCTGGGGACTACGCTGCGCGCCGGACGTCTCCGTGCGTCTCACCAGCCGCCCCGTTACTAAACATACCGTTTTATCCGTGGATCCAGGGGTTTCTCTTCTGCTCCCGGGTGAACAGCTGAGAAGAGGAGGCTCCTCCGAGGAAATCTCCCGGGGCGCGCCTAGGAGCGTCCGCTCCGCAGCTGGTCCCTCAGACGAGCAGAAATCCTCCTGCCTGGCTCGCCAAAA